>NC_091345.1:18593288-18615788 GCF_038502225.1 Cherax quadricarinatus
TATCCTTGATCTCTTATCCCTGATCTCCTATCTCTGATTTCCCATCCCTGGTCTCCTATCCCTAAACTCATATCCCTGACTTCCTGTGCCTGATCTCCTATCCCTGGTCTCCTATCCCTGGTCTCCTATCCCTAGTTTCCTAAACCTGATCTCCTATCCCTGGTCTCCTATCCCTGGTCTCCTTACCCTAGTCTCATATCCCTAGTCTCATATCCCTGGTCTCCTATCCTTGATCTCTTATCCCTGATCTCCTATCTCTGATTTCCCATCCCTGGTCTCCTATCCCTAAACTCATATCCCTGACTTCCTGTGCCTGATCTCCTATCCCTGGTCTCCTATCCCTGGTCTCCTATCCCTGATCTGTTATCCCCGGTCTCCTATCCCTGGTCTCCTATCCCTGATCTGCTATCATTGGTCTCCTATCCCTGGTCTCCTATCCCTGGTCTCCTATCCATGATCTCCTATCCGTGGTCTCCTATCCATGATCTCTTATTCCAGCACAGCTGGTCGGGGGAGTTATCCCAAGATTCTCCCTCTCTCTCTCTCTCTCTCTCTCTCTCTCTCTCTCTCTCTATGTATACATGTAATCTATTGATCATCTATCAGATATTTTTATCGTTTTCACAGCTGATTTCGTAACACACATTCATGCTATTTTTCGTACCGTACCGCACCGTATTTTACGTAACGTACCCTAGTGTTCGATCTCCTACATTACCCTAAAAATACGTAATTTCGTACCCTGTATGTACCTTTGTACTTACTGTCACTTGCTTGGGAGTAAGTGCCAGTCCCACCACTTGGATATATCCTCATAACCATTCCCCGGATTGTTGCCTGATGTCACACTACAGCTCGTGTCCCCTGTCACTACAGGTTTAGAAATTTCACACCAGTTTCTGGCCGACGGTACCTTACGGTACAGTTGTTGTTTCTGCGTTTACCGTACTGGCAAAGTACCGTACCGTACGTGAAGGATGATAGTCTGCCGTAGGATTGTACCGTACTTTTTTAGTTAAAAGTCAACCGTACCCTACCTAATTCCGCACCGTACCGTATCGTACCTTAACACGCCTAAAGTTCTGCTAGGCTTATTCTTGAAGTATTTTGACTACAAAGTCACCAATAGTCTCCGGGTCGTTCTGGGCATACTGGGTCGTCCCGGGTCATACTGGGTCGTCCTGGTTCATACTAGGTTGTCCCGGGTCATGCTGCATCGTCCTGGGTCGTTCCGGTTCGTCATGGGTCGTCTTGGATCATCCCGGGTCATACTGGGTCGTTCTTGGTCGCCCCGGGTCGTAATGCGTCATCCCGGGTCATATTGGGATGTCAACATAAGAACATAAGAAGGAGGAACATTGCAGTAGGCCTACTGGCCCATACTTGGCAGGTCCTTGCCAGACCCAATCCCACTAATAAAAATATTCGCCCAACCAATTATTATCAATGTTACCCAAGCAATAAACTTTGATAAACCTGTTAACTCATGTGCAAGTCCCACTCAAATCCAACCCCTCTCACTCACGTATTTATCAAACCTAAATTTAAAACTACCCAAGGTTTTAGATTCAACAATCCTACAAGGCAAATTGTTCCGCTCATCAACTACTCAATTTGCCTTATTATGTACGCTTAGGCACTGCTGTCTTGGTTTAAGGTTACCGCTTACCATAACCCCCAAGGCCTTTTCGCAATCTGTATGGCTAAGTTTTACATTATTTAGTTTATAAGTGCTAGGGTTATGGACATTCTCGAGCTTCAGAACTTTTGCCTTTATCTACACTGAACTGCATCTGCTACTTTTCTGACCATGGACTGAGTTTGTCTAAATCCTCCTGAAGTTCCGTGACATCTACGTCTGAATCAATTATCCTACCTATCTTCGCGTCATCAGCGAATTCGCTCGTATCACTAGTAATTCTCTTGTCCAGGTCATTGATATATATTATAAATAGCAATGGAACTAAAACTGATTCCTGTGGAACGCCCCTTGTTACAGATCCCCACTAAGATTTTACCCTATTTATGCACACTCTCTGCTTCCTGTTGGTGAGCCATGATTCTATCCATGACAGCACTTTTTTCCCAATACCATGAGCTGCCACTTTCCTTAACAGCTCCTGGTGCGGTACAATATCGAATTCTTTATCATGATCAACAGTCTCAAAAGCCTTACTGAAGAAAGTTAGTAAATTAGGCAGGAACGGCTCCTCGTGAATCCATACTGAATGTCATTAATCATATTATGCTTATCAAGATGACTTCTTATAATATCAATTATAACTGACTAGTAATTTGCCTACAGTTGAGGTCAGGCTTATTGAGTATTAATTTGACGGTAACGATTTGTCCCCTGCTTTAAAAATAAGAATTACATTGGCCATCTTTCACCTATCAGAAACTACACCTGTTTTAAGAGATCACATTTCATTCCCCTAATCAGTAAGATGCCCAGAGTTATTTTTAAGGGGACCTAACTTTTCCCTAACTTTTGTTCCATACACCTGGTAAAAACCTTTCGGGTTGTTTTCGAATCCCTAGCAACTTTAATTTCACAGTTCCATTTAGCACTTCTTATTCGCTTTTTAACCTCCCTCTTAATGTGAATACATTGATTCATAAGATGACCCTCACCTCTTTTGATGCATCTGTAAATTCCTTTCTTCTACCCTAAAAGATGCTTGAGCCTCATCCATTTTGGGTCATTTCTATTCGATCTTATTTATTTACATGGAATAAATGTTCTTCGATCACCTTGTACAGTGTTCAGAAAGCTGTCATATTGATATCTCTCTTCGTTACCCCAGTCCACAGATAATAAGTGTTCTCTAAGCTCATTGTAATCTGCTAAGCGAAAATCTGGGTCCGTTACTGAGTTATCCCTATTATCATACTTTCATTCAGTGCAAAAGATAATTGATTTGTGGTCGCTTGTGCCAAGTTCCTCTGTAATTTCACCATTATTAACAAGGGTTTCCTTGTTTGTCAGAACCCAGTCAAGCAGGTTATTTTCCCTTGTAGGTTCTGTAACAAACTACGTTAAAAACAATCCTGAACTACCTCTAAGAAGCCGTTAGACTAAATTATCAGTCAAGGAATTCCAATCAATCTGACTAAAGTTAAAGTTCCCTAGAATTACTACGTTATCGTGCCTGTGGCCTTAGCAATTTTCTCCCACAGTAGTCTCCCTTGGTCCCTAAGTTTGGTGGACGGTATATCACACCTAAAATCAATTTTTTATGACCCTCAGAAAATTCTACCCAGACAGGCTCTATATGTGTTATCTCAGACTTTATACACGTTTTTATTCAGCGTTTGAAGTGATCTCGGACATACAGTGCCACTCCATCCCCCTTTCCGATACTTTTGTCTACGTGGAACAATTTAAATCTTTGAATGTGACATATGTTCTTATGTTGGGTAGCGCTTATTCTGTTAGTGGGTTGGATTTGTGAAGGACTTGCCTAATATGGGCCAACAGGCCTACTGCAGTGTTCCTCCTTTCTTGTGTTCTTATGTTTTATTCAGCAGACATGACCAGATTTTTCATATTAAACCACATCTCAGTTATGTCAAATACATCAATATTAGCCTCACTTGTAACTATTTTCACTCGTCCTTCTTATTTGTAGCACTATGAATATTTGAATAATATAAATTTAGAGACTCTCTCTCTCTCTCTCTCTCTCTCTCTCTTCTCTTTTCCGTTACTGCTCATTTATGTTCCTTCACTATCCTTGTTACTCTCCTTGTCATCTAGTGCCACTGGCTTTCCAATATTCACTAATAATTCTACCTCATTCTGCCTATAACTGGTTTCCCTAAAACTCACACTATAGGTACTATGAGAATTCATTGTTTTCCCACAAAAACCCATACCATTATTTCAAGTTTAAAGCCTTAACAGCTCCCTCGACTGCAGTGGCTAGTGCTCCCACCCCAGACCTAGATAAGTGAACCCCCATCCCTAGCATATATGTTATTTCTACCATAGAAGAGGTCCCAGTTGTCTATGAATGTTACTTCATTTTCCTTACAGTGTCCAGCCAGCAATTAACACCAATTGCCTTGGACAACCATTATTTCCAACTCCTCTCCTCGGCAAAATACCACGTATCACAGGGCTCCCTCCCTTCCTCCTAATTATGTCTGTTGCTAACCTATACTTGCTAATTAGGTCTTCACTCCTACGTCTGCTAATATCGTTGCTTCCAGCACTGAGACAGATAATAGGATTGCTCCCATTGCCTTTCATGATGTCGCCCAGACGGCTAACAATACCCTCCATCCCAGCCCAAGGAAAACACACCCTTTGTCTCCTCTTCCTGTCTCTTAGACAAAAGGCCCTATCCATAAGCTTAACCTGACTGTCCCCAACTAAAACAATGTTCTAACCTTGACTGGCAGTGTGCGTGACGTTCTCGACTTTCTTTGTAGTGATGATCTTTGCTGAGATATCTTCACATGCTGGCTTCGCTGTGTCGTTAGCAATGGCCCGTGATGGAATTGTCTTCTTTGGAAAGTCTTGGACGGTCGATTTACGTTCTTCTGATAACAAGGAAAAAGAGTTGCTGGCTTTAACAACAGTCTCCTGGACCTTCTTCAGCCTTAGCTTCGTCCCTTCAGTTCCATCTAGCTTCCAATCGTTGGTCCTTATGTCGTATGTCCTTGTACATATCCTTCATTCGTTGAATTTCTCGTCTTGTTTCCATTAATTCTGTTTTGAGATGAAGATGAAGCTGCTCATAGTCGAGAGAAACCATCATCACAGTCTCAGGTAGCTAAGAACGGAGAGCACACTAGTCACGTTTTGACAGAAACAAGGTACACGTCACCACTCAAGCAAGGGTCACACTGGGTAGTTTCGGGTCATACTGAGTCGTTCCGGGTCGTTCTGCATCGTCCTGGGTCGTTCCGGGTCGTCCGGGGTCGTCTCAGGTCGTACCGGGTCTGCTACCATACTTAACGCTCAGACAACGACCCACTGCAAGGACAAACTTTGCTAATTTCCACGGGGAGACCCATTATTTATGCTCAAGCAGGTTTAAGGTTTCTTCCTGCCAGTGTTCACCAGTGTTCACCAGTGTTCACCAGTGCTCACCAGTGTTCGCCAGTGCTCACCTGTGTTTACCAGTGCTCACCAGTGTTCACCAGTACTCAGGAGCAGCCAAGAATGCTCAGGAGTGCTCAAGAGTAGTCAGGAATGCTCAGGAGTGCTCAAGGGTGCTCGATAGTGCTCAGGAGTGGTCAGAAGTAATCACAAGTCTTCAAGAGTGCTCAAGAGTGCTCACGAGTGCTCAGGTCTCTCCTTATCCGGTAGTGGATCTTGTGGCTAAGCACTCACGGATAAGTAGCAAAGTTAACTGAGACAGAGAGGAAGAGGAAAGAGTGGGAGGACAGGGAGCAGAGAGACAAGGAAGAGAGACAGACAAGGAAGAGAAGGAGACAAGAAAGAGAGGGGGACAAGGGAGAGAGGGAGACACGGGAGAATAAGGGTGAGAAAGAGAGAGAGAGAGAGAGAGAGAGAGAGAGAGAGAGAGAGAGAGAGAGAGAGAGAGAGAGAGAGACAGAGAGAGAGAGAGAGAGAGAGAGAGAGAGAGAGAGAGAGAGAGAGAGAGAGAGAGAGAGAGAGAGAGAGAGAGAGAGAGAGAGAGAGAGAGGGAGAGAGAGG
Organism: Cherax quadricarinatus; assembly: GCF_038502225.1. Taxonomy (NCBI): domain Eukaryota; kingdom Metazoa; phylum Arthropoda; class Malacostraca; order Decapoda; family Parastacidae; genus Cherax; species Cherax quadricarinatus. The sequence continues at coordinate 18,598,960 of NC_091345.1, forward strand.
GAAGAAGAATAGTGGGAGAGAGATGAAGATATGGTGAGTGTGAGGGAAGAAAAGTTCATTAGACAGGAGTGGTGGAAGTATGAATGGTGGTGGTAATTTATTGGGCAGTCTGGTTGTTCTGCTTGGTGGGTGCATCGTTCCCGCTACCCCTTCCCCTCATACTTCTGCACCCAGTGGGAGGTGATGAGTATCCCTCGGACCCGTTGTCAGTCACTTGACTTTCGGCTCCCTTCTAATCTGTAAGTATTCTTTCCACTCCTGTTTAATTCATTATGTGTTTGGATTAATTTGGTTTGAACAAGAGCTTCACTCTTGGTTTAAACAAGAGCTTCACTCTTGGTGTAAACAAGAGCTTCACTCTTGTCCTGATTTGAACTTACGTAGTGTAAAGTCATCATTTAATCCACACCATTTCTTTTAAAGGCCGTACGCCTATCATGTGAGTGATTTGTCGAATAGTGTGTAATTGTGTATTTCTTAATTTTAGTCTTGATTGTCGGCTCGGGTCACCCGACACAGACGAGATAAGAGGGGTAGCATAGATCTTGACAAGATCTTGCATTCATTCTGGCATTTGTACCTACACTGGTCTTCCTTCCACTCGTAGCCGACACACAGTCACCTACACACCATTCTAGCAGCCGTCCCCCAGTTATGGTGGTTCTCCACTGGTGACAAATGCTTCACAAGTGTTGTGGTGACCAGAGGATCCCAGTACCTCTGTTCGTCAGAATCTCTACTCGTGTTGGGGTCACTGTCTACTCAGTGAATTATCAAGAGCCACACCCACCTCCCCCCCTATCATCAACAACGGCTCAGCGTTACAAACCACGATTCATACGTGCCCAGAACACCGTCACGGCACTATTCTTAACTACGTGTTGTGTACATGTTAGCTTTGAGTCACTAATTATTTATATATTTTATTTTTTCATTTCTTTACTTCAAGTATCATTAATAACTCAATAAGATAAATAAGTTAACTTGCCTGTCTCCCTGCCTGTCTGCCTGCCTGGCAGCCTGCCTGTCTCCCTGCCTGCCTGCCTGCCTGCCTGCCTGCCTACCTGTCTGCCAATCTCTCTGTCTGCCTGTCTGCGTGCCTGTCTTCCAGCCAGCCTCCCTACCTGCCTACCTGGCTCCCTGCCAACCTCCCTGCCTGCCTCCCTGCCTCATTCCCTGCCTGCCTGCAGTAGCAGCTCTCAGCACGAGTGCTGGACTAATGCAGTGGGAGCATTCAAGTTACCACAAGACTACAGTTCAGGGGTTATACTGACTCAGTGTACTGATGTTAGGGGTCTTTGGTGTGTGTGTGTGTGTGTGTGTGTGTGTGTGTGTGTGTGTGTTTGTTTGTTTGTTCTTCCTACTTAAATCAACGGTAAATCCTAAAAGTTAAAAATATCTTTACACCAAAAAATGGGGATTCAGTTAATGGTAGAAGACTGAGAACACAGGTGTAAACACAGTCAGTAGAAGACTGAGAACACAGGTGTAAACACAGTCAGTAGAAGAATGAGAACACAGATGTAAACACAGTCAGTAGAAGAATGAGAACACAGATGTAAACACAGTCAGTAGAAGAATGAGAACACAGATGTAAACACAGTCAGTAGAAGAATGAGAACACAGGTGTAAACACAGTCAGTAGAAGACTGAGAACACAGGTGTAAACACAGTCAGTAGAAGAATGAGAACACAGGTGTAAACACAGTCAGTAGAAGAATGAGAACACAGGTGTAAACACAGTCAGTAGAAGACTGAGAACACAGGTGTAAACACAGTCAGTAGAAGAATGAGAACACAGATGTAAACACAGTCAGTAGAAGACTGAGAACACAGGTGTAAACACAGTCAGTAGAAGAATGAGAACACAGGTGTAAACACAGTCAGTAGAAGAATGAGAACACAGATGTAAACACAGTCAGTAGAAGAATGAGAACACAGATGTAAACACAGTCAGTAGAAGACTGAGAACACAGGTGTAAACACAGTCAGTAGAAGACTGAGAACACAGGTGTAAACACAGTCAGTAGAAGACTGAGAACACAGGTGTAAACACAGTCAGTAGAAGAATGAGAACACAGATGTAAACACAGTCAGTAGAACACTGAGAACACAGGTGTAAACACAGTAGAACACTGTGAACACAGGTGTAAACACAGTCAGTAGAACACTGAGAACACAGGTGTAAACACAGTAGAACACTGTGAACACAGGTGTAAACACAGTCAGTAGAACACTGAGAACATAGGTGTAAACACAGTAGAACACTGAGAACACAGATGTAAACACAGTCAGTAGAACACTGTGAACACAGGTGTAAACACAGTCAGTAGAACACTGAGAACACAGGTGTAAACACAGTCAGTAGAACACTGAGAACACAGGTGTAAACACAGTAGAACACTGTGAACACAGGTGTAAACACAGTCAGTAGAGCACTGTGAACACAGATGTAAACACAGTCAGTAGAACACTGTGAACACAGGTGTAAACACAGTAGAACACTGTGAACACAGGTGTAAACACTGTTATTTACCACTCTGCACCTGTGTTCCCACAGTCACTACCTTTGTTGCAATATTTGCTTCAGTGCTCTCCACTTATCACCAATTCTCTCATTTTTAACACCATTTTCTCCCATTCCCACGAATTCTCCAGTCTCGCTTTTCACTAATTGTATTATATTGTCCATTATATTTCTTTTTTTTCGCGATTTCTCTTATAATTTGTTAAATATTTCATGGTTTTCCTCATCCTTACACTCATTCACTCACTGCTTCATATTTTTAATCCATATATATATATATATATATATATATATATATATATATATATATATATATATATATATATATATCGTACCAAATAGATAAAAACTGGTAAATTAGCAAGAACTCGTTTAAAATTAAGTCCTTTCTAAAATTTTCTCTTATACGTTTAAAGATATATTTTTTTCATTAATGTTGATGTAAAATATTATAATTTTGCACCAAAAGGAACTTATAAAACTTACCTAACCTTATTATAACAAGAACAATTTATTTTAGCCTAACCCAACTAAATATATTTTAGTTTTGTTTACAATAATTTAATACTAAACAAACACAGTGAAATATATATTTTTCGCTAGGTTCAGAATGATTTTGGCGAAATTATTGCATATACAAATTTTCACTTGTCCTATATGGCAAGATGAGCGTTGCTATTTAAGCCAAGATCGCAAGTTCTGCCTATTCGGCACGACATATATATAATATATATAAAATATATATATATATATATATATATATATATATATATATATATATATATATATATATATATATATATATATATATAATGACTACTTCTTTGCATGTTTTTTATCTTGTTTGATACCTTTTTGTGTATCTCCTCCTTTGTGTGTGTGTACTCACCTATTTGTACTCACCTAATTGTGGTTGCAGGGGTCGAGTCTTAGCTCCTGGCCCCGCCTCTTCACTGATCGCTACTGGGTCCTCTCTCTCCCTGCTCTATGAGCTTTATCAAACCTCGTCTTAAAACTGTGTATAGTTCCTGCCTCCACTACGTCATTTTCTAGGCTATTCCACTGCCTTACAACTCTATGACTGAAGAAATACTTCCTAATATCTCTCTGACTCATTTGTGTCTTCAACTTCCAATTGTGGCCTCTTGTTTCTGTGTCCCCTTCCTGGAACATCCTTAGCTCTGGAACTAACCTTGTCGCAAACCTTTGTACCTTCTCTAGTTTCTTGACGTGCTTTATCAAGTGCGGGTTCCAAGCAGGTGCTGCATACTCCAGTATGGGCCTGACATACACGGTGTACAGTGTCTTGAACGATTCCTTACTAAGGTATCGGAATGCTGTTCTCAGGTTTGCCAGGCGCCCATATGCTGCAGCAGTTATCTGTTTGATGTGTGCTTCCGGAGACATGCTCGGTGTTATACTCACCCCAAGATCTTTCTCCTTGAGTGAGGTTTGCAGTCTTTGGCCACCTAGCCTATACTCTGTCTGTGGTCTTCTGTGCCCTTCCCCTATCTTCATGACTTTGCATTTGGGAGGATTAAATTCGAGAAGCCATTTGCTGGACCAGGTGCCCAGTCTGTCCAGGTCTCTTTGAAGTCCTGCCTGGTCCTCATCTGATTTAATTCTTCTCATTAACTTCACATCATCTGCAAACGGACACTTCTGAGTCTAACCCTTCCATCATGTCGTTCACATATACCAAAAATAGCACTGGTCCTAGAACAGACCCCTGTGGGACCCCGCTCGTCACAGGTGCCCACTGTGATACATCATTACGTACCATGACTCGTTGTTGCCTCCCTGTCAGGTATTCTCTGATCCATTGCAGTGCCCTTCCTGTTATATGCGCCTGATGCTCTAGCTTCTGCACTAATCTCTTGTGAGGAACTGTGTCAAAGGCCTTCTTGCAGTCCAAGAAGATGCAATCAACCCACCCCTCTCTCTCGTGTCTTACTTCTGTTATTTTATCATAAAACTCCAGAAGGTTTGTGACACAGGATTTGCCTTCCATGAATCCGTGCTGGTTGGCATTTATACTCTTGTTCCGTTCCAGGTGCTCCACCACTCTCCTCCTGATAATCTTGTCCATAACTTTGCATACTATATACGTCAATGACACAGGTCTATAGTTTAGTGCCTCTTTTCTGTCTCCTTTTTTAAAAATGGGAACTACATTTGCCGTCTTCCATACCTCAGGTAGTTGCCCAGTTTCCAGGGACGTGTTGAAGATTGTGGTAAGTGGCACGCACAACATATCTGCTCCCTCTCTAAGGACCCACGGGGAGATGTTGTCCGGTCCCATTGCCTTTGAAGTATCGATGTCGCTTAGCAGTTTCTTCACCTCCTCCTCATCTGTATGTATGTCGTCCAACACTTGTTGGTGTATTCCTTGCTGGTGTCCCTATCTGGTCTGTCCCCCCAGAGGCCTTCCTGTCTCTACTGTAAATACTTCCTTAAATCTCGTGTTGAGCTCCTCACATACCTCTTGATCGTTTCTTGTGAGTTCTCCACCTTCTTTCCTCAGCCTTATCACCTGGTCCTTGACTGTTGTCTTCCTCCTAATGTGGCTATACAGCAGTTTCGGGTCAGATTTGCCTTTCGATGCTGTGTCTTTTCATACTGTCGCTGTGCATACTCGTTTCTGGCTCTTCTACTAATCTCCTTGTTTTCCTGGGTCCTATGCCTCCTGTACCTTTTCCATTCTCTGTTGCACTTAGTTTTTGCCTCCCTACACCTTCGGGTAAACCAAGGACTCGTTTTGGTCTTCCTATTATTTCTGTTTCCCTTGGGAACAAACCTTTCCTCTGCCTCCTTGCACTTTGTTGCCACATATTCCATCATCTCGTTTACTGATTTTCCTACCATTTCTCTGTCCCACTGAACCTCCTGCAGGAAGTTTCTCATACCTGTGTGGTCCCCCCTTTTATAGTTTGGCCTGTCCCCTTCAGTTCCTGTTACCTTCTCCACTTGTAACTCTACTATATAATCAAAACTCAGAACCACGTGATCGCTAGCTCCGAGGGGCCTCTCGTAAGTGATGTCCTCAATGTCTGAACTGTTCAGGGTGAACACAAGATCCAGTCTTGCTGGCTCATCCTCCCCTCTCTCTCTGGTAGTGTCCCTGACATGTTGATGCATGAGGTTTTCAAGTACCACATCCATCATCTTGGCTCTCCATGTTTCAGGACCCCCATGTGGCTCCAGGTTTTCCCAGTCGATCTCCCTGTGGTTGAAATCGCCCATTACCAGTAACTTTGCTCTGCTCGAGTGAGCTCTTCTTGCCACCTCAGCCAGTGTGTCCACCATCACCCTGTTGTTTTCTTCGTACTCCTCTCTTGGCCTCCTGCAGTTCTGTGGTGGGTTATACATCACTCCAATGACTACTTTATGTTCTCCGGACTGAATTGTACCTACAATGTAGTCTCTTTCTCCAGTCATGTCCATGCCTTCCATTTCCTCAAATCCCCATCGGTGTTTTATGAGCAGTGCAACCCCTCCTTCCCCTCTACTCCTTCTATCTTTCCTCAGGATCTGATATCCCGTTGGGAAGATTGTGTCTGTTATTGTTTCAGCGAGTTTTGTTTCTGTGACTGCTATGATGTCTGGGGATTTCTCACTGATTCTTTCGTTCCACTCCTCATGTTTATTCGTTATTCCATCCGCGTTTGTGTACCAAACTTTCAGTTTCTTTTCTATCATTGTGGTCATGCAAGAATATTGGGGTTGGGGGCAGGCCTTGGTCGGTGCCTATATGGGGCTGTGGTGTAGGTGGGGTTTGTGATGATGGGGGTGGGGTCAGAATGCCCATAAAGGACAGCTGTTGGGGTGAGGTTTGTGATATGGGGGTTGGTGGCAGAGGGAACAGTGAGTGGGTTGTAGTATAGGTTGCTCAGTTGCGTTGGGAATGTCGCGGTTGGAGTCTTTTGGTGGGAGATTCTGTGGGGTGTGTTTGCCCTTCCTCCTGTGTCTGGGTCCTGCTCATCTTCGTCAGTGCCTCTCGTTCCTCCTTGCGTCTCTGTACCCTCTCTTTCAGTGTAGTCCTTTCTTCTTGTGTTCTGTCATGGTCAGGTATACTCTCTGGTACCCCTGTTTGTCCCTCAGTCTTGCTTTCTCTTGCAGAATCCTGGTTCGAACTGATTTTTCCTTGAAAGTTACTCTGACAGGCCGTATCCTTCCACTCGCAAACCACCCAATTCTCTGAAAACTTGTCACCTGGGTCATATCGCCCTCACCTATTGTTTTCATGATGCCTTCAATCATTTTTGTCTCCTCCTGTTTTATTTCTTCGAAGTTGTCCCCCTTGGCTTCTTGGAGCCCGTACACAAAAACTGACCTCGCCCTTTCCTCCTCCCACTGAGTCTCCATCTGAGGCATTTTATTTCCTTCCACTGACATGTTCTTGCCTTCAGTCCCTGTCATATCTGAAACTTCTATTCTCAGTGAACTGTCTTTCATGACCAGCTGTCCCTTGCTACTGCAGTTGGCTGTTAGAATCTCTGCATATAGCATACCTTCATTGTCTTCGGACCTGCCATTTTATCTTAGTGTGCTCCTCGTCTTTTCCCTGGCCCCACGTGGGTCTGATAGGGCCTTCGCGTATGGCATGTCTCCTTTGTTACTTACCGTCCCCTTGTCTGCGCCTGACATTGAATTTCCTGATGTCACATCTGAATTGTCATTTGTCTCTCTAATCTGTTTCAGGCTTTGCAGTTTCTCTTCTAAGCACTGTATCCTAGCTTCTGCTGCTAAGACCTGTACTTCCCACTTCCTGCACTCTTCAGCTATCCGCTCCTCCATTTTCTTACCAAGCTCTACTATCTTCCTTCCCCACTCTTCCTCCCTTCCTTGTGTGTGTGTGTGTGTGTGTGTGTGTGTGTGTGTGTGTGTGTGTGTGTGTGTGTGTGTGTGTGTGTGGGTCTGTGTTCTCGGGGACAGACAGAATACCATCACGTCTGCAACAGAAATTCCATGAATACCTGTGCTGTCTGCCTGTGTCAGTAAATGCATAACTCCACGTATGCTGCTGTGATTGTCTGCATCGTTCCTCGTAAGGAAGGTTGTGTGACGCAGGTGGAGAGTGAGGGAGAAGAAGAGAGAGAGAGAGAGAGAGAGAGAGAGAGAGAGAGAGAGAGAGAGAAAGAGAAAGAGAGAGACGGAGAAGGATGCAGGGAAAGATAGGAAGTACACAATGTTTCTTTGACCGGGCTCTAGTCTACAGTTGCTGTCTACCAGTCACTGTCTTACAGTCTTACTGCTGATCTTACTTCTAACAATCTTAAAGCCAGTCTTTCCTTTAACACATTTCAGAAAAACTTTTGGTTTCATTGTATTGAGGGTGGATGAGTATTTCTAATGGCATAAGGAAAGTTACAGTAACATTACAGTGTAAACATCTATAAACGTGTGTAAATTGAAATATCTCTCTTGGCTGTCTCTGAAGAGGGATGTCTGGAAGGTGTCATTGTTTGAGTATTCTCTCTCTCTCTCTCTCTCTCTCTCTCTCTCTCTCTCTCTCTCTCTCTCTCTCTCTCTCTCTCTCTCTCTCTCTCTCTCTCTCTCTCTCTCTCTCTCTCTCTCTCTCTCTCTCTCACTCTTTTTATCCCTCTGAATTTATCTATTTTCATTAATTTTTTTTATCCCATTTACGTCTATAACAATCTGTTTTTGCATTTCCTCTGTGTATATCTCTTCTGTGATCTTCGTATTCCTGTTTGTATTCTATCTATTCCTTGTTCCATAACTATTTGACTTCTTTGTATCCCATTGTATCCATTTGTGGAATTTGTATTCCTCTTTAAGTTCTTTGTATTCCTTCTCTGTATACCTTTTTGAGTCCTTCTGTGTATCCCTCCACACATTTCTATTCTCATCCTTCATCGTCTTTCCATTCCCATTCCTCCACTTCTTACTCCTTTCCATTCCTCTGTTCATTCGTTCTGTCTTCACTTGGTCTTCACTTCCTTCACTCTCTTAATTAAAGACAATCTAACCTTGAATGTAATGTAGCTTTCCCTAACAACTTTTCACTTCTAAGGTTCCATCCTAATTTGCGTTTACAGTGTTACTATGCACCTGCTCACCTCTCTAATTTCCACCGTAACTCTGCGACTCTCCTATGAAAACGACAGGAAAAATGATGGTAATTAATATAATGATGTGTGGATCGTTACTTTAATGTGAAGGACGAGGAACGTCAGGGTGTGTTAGAGTCTCGTCAGGGGAAGAATTCAGCCTGGATCTTGACTAAGTGTTTGTTGATATTTTGGAATTAGCAGAAATAAGAATAACGCTAACGCTTACACGCACTCAACCACACACACACACACACACACACACACACACACACACACACACACACACACACACACGATAAAGCTCTTGGAGTAGAGAGAGAGAGAGTCGACCCAGTAGCAACCACAAATACGTGAGTACACGTTGGTTTAATGCTAATAGGCAATACAACAGCGGACACTCTTAAGTAACAGAGGTAATTTCAGACAGACCCCAGAATATCGGAAAAAATCTCACATAAACCACTACGAGTGTGTGTGTGTGTGTGTGTGTGTGTGTGTGTGTGTGTGTGTGTGTGTGTGTGTGTGTGTGTAAAACAAGTATGGGCGCCTTTCACTAGCTGTATATTAAAATTGGCAGGTTACTACCGTAGAGTTCTTCTGGCTAGGACGTACCAAGGGTCATCCTCATAGATTGGTGCTGTCTGTTCACCCTCCTGTTATCCATTGTCTGTTATCTGTTGTCCGTTGTTAGTTACCCAGGGCGTGACAGTCCATCCTCAGAGATGCAATCAAATATTATGAGTATTTTAATGGCATTTTTCTAATTGCAAAACAATGATAACAGTTTAGTTACGTGATGACTGCTAGACAGGACACACTGTAGTGGCCACCATATGTTGTGTCAGATAAGACACTATAATGTTGTTGTGTCAGACTTGACGCTATAATGTTGTGTCAGACATGACACCATAGTGTTATGTCAGACATGACATTATAGTGTTATGTAAGACATGACACCATAAGGTTGTGTCAGAAATGACACCATAGTGTTGTGTCAAACGAGACACCATAGTGTTGTTGTGTCAGACATGACAACATAGCGTTGTTGTGTCAGACATGACACCATGATGTTGTTGAGTCAGTCATGATATCATAATCCTAGTGTAGCTGTGTCAGACATGACACAATAGTGTTGTTGTGTCATAGTGCTGTTGTGTTAGACATGACCTCATAGTGTTGTTTTGTCAGACATGACACCATAGTGTTGTGGCAGACATGACACAATAGTGTTGTGTCAGACATAACATCAGTGTTGTTGTGTCAGATATGACACCATAGTGTTGTGTCAGACATGACATCATAGTGTTGTGTCAGACATGACATCATAGTGTTGTGTCAGACATGACAAAATAGTGTTGTGTCAGAAATGACACTATAGTGTTGTTGTGTCAGACATGACACCATAGTGTTGTGTCAGATATGACATCATTGTGTTGGGTCAGACATTACACCATAGTGTTGTGTCGGACATGACACCATAGTGTTGTGTTGGACATAACACCATAGTGTTGTGTCAGACATGACACCATAGTGTTGTTGTGTCAGACATGGCACCATATTGTTGTGTCAGATGTATGTTGTGACACTCTAGTATATTGTGGCACTCTAGTATGATGTGGCACTCTAGTATGTTGTGGCACTCTAGTATGTTGGGGCACTATAGTGTATTGTGGCACTCTAATATTATGTGTATATCTCAGTATATATACCCCTCATGTGAGGTTCCTTGACGCTGGTGAGGGGCTTCTGATCTAGGGAATTGGATCTGTGCTCCAGTTACCTGAATTAAGCCTGAATACCTTCCACCCCCACCCCCCACAGGCGCTGTATAATCCTACGGGTTTAGCTCTTCCCCTTGATAATAATAATAATAATAATAATAATAATAATAATAATAATAATAATAATAATAATAACAATAATAATCAGTGTATATACACTGGTAGTATACTAGGTATTGAAATATTCTTGACTGATGGTGTATAGGTAACAAGCAGCCTTGGTGACCCTCGTGTGGTAGATAGGCTTCCAACCTGACAAAGTTGATAGATTAACGGGGGTTTAAAGCCTGTCTCCTACACCATTGATCATTAAGGCTGTATGTCACCTGTTCACCACCACCCCAGAATACACGAGGCTATGGTGATCAAAATACACTAAGATACACTGAGATATACACACTCTCGGTATATTAGCATCAAGAAACATACAAGATATACTCATTAGAATATACAAGACTATACGACCTGACGAACTACCCGAAACTGTGTATAATTATTGAGATATTCCGAAAGTATAATTGTATTTTTGTGTGTATTGAACAACAATTCCCATACAATTCCAATACAAGTCTTATACACTTCTGGGTTGATCTGAGAATAATTCTAGCATTGCAGTAAATATCTGAAGTATAATTCCGTATAATCCCAGAATCTTGTACGAGTAAACCAGCCATTATAGTAGCATAATTACCTGGCATCACAGGTGTGTGTGTGTGTGTGTGTGTGTGTGTGTGTGTGTGTGTGTGTGTATGTGTGTATGTGTGTATGTGTGTGTGTGTGTGTGTGTGTGTGTGTTTTGTGTGTGTGTTGTGTGTGTTGTGGGTGTGTGTGTGTGTTTTGTGTGTGTGTGTGTGTGTGTGTAGTGTGTGTAGTGTGTGTGTGTGTGTGTGTGTAGTGTGTGTAGTGTGTGTATGTGTGTGTGTGTGTGTGTGTGTGTGTGTGTGTGTGTGTGTGTGTGTGTGTGTGTGTGTGTGTGTGTGTGTGTGTCTGTGTGTGTGTGTCTGTGTGTGTGTGTGTGTGTCTGTGTGTGTGTCTGTGTGTGTGTCTGTGTGTCTGTGTGTGTGTCTGTACTCACCTAGTACTCACCTAGTTGAGGTTGCGGGGGTCGAGTCTGTGTGTGTGTCTGTGTGTGTGTCTGTGTGTGTGTCTGTGTGTGTGTCTGTGTGTGTGTCTGTGTGTGTCTGTGTATGTGTGTGTGTGTGTGTACTCACCTAGTTGTACTCACCTAGTTGAGGTTGCGGGGGTCGAGTCCGAGCTCCTGGCCCCGCCTCTTCACTGATCGCTACTAGGTCACTCTCCCTGAGCCGTGAGCTTTATCATACCTCTGCTTAAAGCTATGTATGGATCCTGCCTCCACTACATCGCTTCCCAAACTATTCCACTTACTGACTACTCTGTGGCTGAAGAAATACTTCCTAACATCCCTGTGATTCATCTGTGTCTTCAGCTTCCAACTGTGTCCCCTTGTTACTGTGTCCAATCTCTGGAACATCCTGTCTTTGTCCACCTTGTCAATTCCTCTCAGTATTTTGTATGTCGTTATCATGTCCCCCCTATCTCTCCTGTCCTCCAGTGTCGTCAGGTTGATTTCCCTTAACCTCTCCTCGTAGGACATACCTCTTAGCTCTGGGACTAGTCTTGTTGCAAACCTTTGCACTTTCTCTAGTTTCTTTACGTGCTTGGCTAGGTGTGGGTTCCAAACTGGTGCCGCATACTCCAATATGGGCCTAACGTATACGGTGTACAGGGTCCTCAACGATTCCTTATTAAGATGTCGGAATGCTGTTCTGAGGTTTGCTAGGCGCCCATATGCTGCAGCAGTTATTTGGTTGATGTGCGCTTCAGGAGATGTGCCTGGTGTTATACTCACCCCAAGATCTTTTTCCTTGAGTGAGGTTTGTAGTCTCTGACCCCCTAGACTGTACTCCGTCTGCGGCCTTCTTTGCCCTTCCCCAATCTTCATGACTTTGCACTTGGTGGGATTGAACTCCAGGAGCCAATTGCTGGACCAGGTCTGCAGCCTGTCCAGATCCCTTTGTAGTTCTGCCTGGTCTTCGATCGAGTGTATTCTTCTCATCAACTTCACGTCATCTGCAAACAGGGACACCTCAGAGTCTATTCCTTCCGTCATGTCGTTCACAAATACCAGAAACAGCACTGGTCCTAGGACTGACCCCTGCGGGACCCCGCTGGTCACAGGTGCCCACTCTGACACCTCGCCACGTACCATGACTCGCTGCTGTCTTCCTGACAAGTATTCCCTGATCCATTGTAGTGCCTTCCCTGTTATCCCTGCTTGGTCCTCCAGTTTTTGCACCAATCTCTTGTGTGGAACTGTGTCAAACGCCTTCTTGCAGTCCAAGAAAATGCAATCCACCCACCCCTCTCTCTCTTGTCTTACTGCTGTCACCATGTCATAGAACTCCAGTAGGTTTGTGACACAGGATTTCCCGTCCCTGAAACCATGCTGGCTGCTGTTGATGAGATCATTCCTTTCTAGGTGTTCCACCACTCTTCTCCTGATAATCTTCTCCATGATTTTGCATACTATACATGTCAGTGACACTGGTCTGTAGTTTAATGCTTCATGTCTGTCTCCTTTTTTAAAGATTGGGACTACATTTGCTGTCTTCCATGCCTCAGGCAATCTCCCTGTTTCGATAGATGTATTGAATATTGTTGTTAGGGGTACACATAGTGCCTCTGCTCCCTCTCTCAATACCCATGGGGAGATGTTATCTGGCCCCATTGCCTTTGAGGTATCTAGCTCACTCAGAAGCCTCTTCACTTCTTCCTCGGTTGTGTGCACTGTGTCCAGCACTTGGTGGTGTGCCCCACCTCTCCGTCTTTCTGGAGTCCCTTCTGTCTCCTCTGTGAACACTTCTTTGAATCTCTTGTTGAGTTCTTCACATACTTCACGGTCATTTCCTGTTGTCTCTCCTCCTTCCTTCCTTAGCCTGATTACCTGGTCCTTGACTGTTGTTTTCCTCCTGATGTGGCTGTACAACAGTTTCGGGTCAGATTTGGCTTTCGCTGCTATGTCATTTTCATATTGTCTTTGGGCCTCCCTTCTTATCTGTGCATATTCGTTTCTGGCTCTACGACTGTTCTCCTTATTCTCCTGGGTCCTTTGCCTTCTATATTTCTTCCATTCCCTAGCACACTTGGTTTTTGCCTCCCTGCACCTTTGGGTAAACCATGGGCTCATCCTGGCTTTTTCATTACTCCTGTTACCCTTGGGTACAAACCTCTCCTCAGCCTCCTTGCATTTTGTTGCTACATATTCCATCATCTCATTAACTGGCTTCCCTGCCAGTTCTCTGTCCCACTGAACCCCGTTCAGGTAGTTCCTCATTCCTGTGTAGTCCCCTTTCTTGTAGTTTGGCTTCATTCGTCCTGGCCTTCCTGCTTCTCCCTCCACTTGTAGCTCTACTGTGTATTCGAAGCTTAAAACCACATGGTCACTGGCCCCAAGGGGTCTTTCATATGTGATGTCCTCGATATCTGCACTACTGAAGGTGAATACTAAGTCCAGCCTTGCTGGTTCATCCTCTCCTCTCTCTCTTGTAGTGTCCCTTACGTGTTGGTACATGAAGTTCTCCAGTACCACCTCCATCATCTTAGCCCTCCATGTATCTTGGCCCCCATGTGGGTCCAAGTTCTCCCAATCGATCTCCTTGTGGTTAAAGTCACCCATGATCAGGAGCTTTGCCCTGCATGCATGAGCTCTTCTGGCCACTCTAGCCAGTGTGTCAACCATCGCTCTATTGCTCTCGTCGTACTCTTGCCTTGGCCTCCTGCTGTTCTGTGGTGGGTTATACATCACTGCTATTACCACCTTGGGACCTCCAGAGTGAAGTGTTCCCACTATGTAATCACTTTCTTCTCCGCTATCTCCTCTCTCCAGCTCATCAAAATTCCAGCGGTGCTTGCCCTTGCTGTTCTGTCCTGCTCTGACTGACCTCTGCTGGTTCCATCCTTGTCTCTTTTCCTAGCTCCTTTCGTTTTTTGTCCTCTCCCTCAGCTGCTGTCGTTCTGATTTTGTTCTGTCTCTGTCTAGGAACACCCTCTTGTACTCTTCCGAGTATTTCAATCGTGGTTTCTCTTGGAGGATCCTGTTCCACACTGTTTCCGTCCTGAATCAGCTTGATTGGTCGGTTTTCTCACCTTCGAGTACCCCCTATTCTCTGAAAATTTACAATCTCGTCCCTCTCTTCACCTATTTCTGTTATGATTTTCTCAATCTCCTTCCTTTCTTCCTGCTTCCTTTCAGTGTGTGTCCTTTCCTCTCTCTCCTGAAGCCCATGGATAAACACTGATTTTGCCCTTTCTTCCTCGCATTGCCTCACCCTCTGTGGCTCTGGATCCTGCCTGTGTGTGGTCAGTTTCTCCCTTGATTTTTCCAGTGGCTCTTGATAGCCTTGTTGTGCCTCAGCATTCGACCTATCACCCTCTCCATCTGCAACCAGTTGATCTTCCCTTTCACTCCTTGGTCCTCCTTGGCAGATTGATGTGGCCTTAGCATAATTCATAATTCCTTCCTTCCTGTTCAGCCTCGCAGCTTCATATGCTGTGTCTTCTCTGGATCACTGCCCGCCCCTGTAACTCGCTCCAGCCTATTTATCTCAACTTCTAGGACCCTTATCTTAGGCTGCTGCAGTTTCGACTTGTGCCTCCCAATTCTTTGTCTCCTTCTCCAACCACCTTTCCAATTTCACAGAGACTCTTTCTCCATTTTTTCAGAAAGCTCTCTAATTTTCTCTCCCACTCTTGTTCCATCCTTTTCCACTGCTCCTCCATCCACTCCTCCCTACCGAACCATTCTCATCTGATCCCTGGGTCCTGCGAGTCCCCACCATTTTGTTTTTTTTTTTTTTTTTTTTTTTTTTTTTTTTTTTTTTTTTTTAAGAGTAGGAGGGGAGAGTTAGAGGAAAATGGGGACGAGGGGACAAAGAGAGAGAGCAAGAGAGAGAGAGAGCAGAAGAGAGAGGCAGAGAGAGAGAGCGAGAGAGCAGAGAGAGAGAGAGAGCAAGAGACAAGAGAGAGGAGAGAGCAAGAGAGCAAGAGAGAGAGAGGCAAGAGAGAGAGAGCAGAGAGAGCAAGAGAGCAAGAGAGAGAGAGAGAGGCAAGAGGCAGAGAGAGAGAGAGAGAGAGCAAGAGCAGAGAGGCAGAGAGAGAGGCAAGAGAGAGAGAGGCAGAGAGAGAGCAAGGAGAGAGAGAGAGGCAGCAGAGAGAGAGAGGCAAAGAGAGAGAGGCAGAGAGAGCAAAGAGAGCAGGCAGAGAGGCAGAGAGAGAGAGCAGAGAGAGCAGAGAGCAGAGCAGAGGCAGAGAGGAGAGGCAGGGAGGCAGAGCAGAGAGAAGAGAGGGGGGCAGAGGCAGGGGAGAGAGGAGGCAGAGAGAGAGGCAGAGAGAGAGGGGCAAGAGAGGCAGAGAGAGGCAGGAGGAGGCAGGAGGGGAGAGAGGGGCAGAGCAAGAGAGCAGAGAGAGAGGCGAGAGGGAGGCAAGAGGCGAGAGGGAGGGGCAGAGAGAGGCAGAGGGGCAGAGAGGCAAGAGAGGCAAGAGAGAGGCAGAGGGGCAGAGAGAGGGGCAGGAGCAGAGAGGGAGAGGCAGAGCAGAGCAGGGAGAGCAGGGGCAGAGGCAGAGAGGCAGAGAGGCAGAGAGAGCAGAGAGAGGCAGCAGAGAGCAGGAGAGCAAGAGAGAGCAGAGAGAGAGAGCAAGAGAGGCAGAGAGAGGCAAGAGAGCAAGAGGCAAGAAGAGAGAGAGAGCAAGAGAGAGAGAGCAGAGAGAGAGCAGAGAGAGAGAGAGAGCAAGAGAGAGAGAGAGAGAGAGAGAGAGAGAGAGAGAGAGAGGAGAGGGAGGGAGGGAGGGAGGGAGAGAGGGAAGGAGGGAAAGGGAGGGAGGGGAGGGGAGGGAGGGGAGAGAAGGGACAGAGGAGAGAGAGGGGAGAGAGGAGAGAGGGGGAGGGGAGGGGAGAGGAGGCTAGGGGGGAGAGGAGGGGATGGGAGGAGGGGAGAGATAATGGGAGGGGACAGATGTTGAGGAGGGATGTTAGAAGGTGGGGAGTGTTAGATAAGTGGGAGAGAGGGATAGAGAATAGAGAGAGAGGATAGGTAGAGAGATATAGGTAATAGGGTGAGGAGGTAGAGATAAGTCCACTTGAGTAGAGAAAGAGGGGAGGAGAAAGGTTCAGATGGTCAGTTCTCAGGACAGGTGTGAAATCCTGTGTATGTGTGTTTGCGTGTGTACTACAGCTTACAAGTGCTTGTTCCTGTGTGCGTATGTGTGTGTGTATGTGTGTATGTGTGTGTGTGTGTATGTGTGTGTGTGTGTATGTGTGTGTGTATGTGTGTGTATGTGTGTGTGTATGTGTGTATGTGTATGTGTATGTGTGTGTGCGTGTGCGTGTGTGTGTGTGTGTGTGTGTGTGTGTGTGTGTGTGTGTGTGTG
>NC_091345.1:18620788-18643288 GCF_038502225.1 Cherax quadricarinatus
AACAACAACAGTGACAACAACAACAGTGACGACAACAAGTGACAACAACAACAGTGACAACAACAGTGACAACAAGTGACAACAACAACAGTGACTACAACAACAGTGACGACAACAAGTGACAACAACAACAGTTACGACAACAACAGTTACAACAACAACAGTGACAACAACAACAGTGACAACAAGTGACAACAACAACAGTGACAACAAAGACAGTGACAACAACAACAACAACAACAACAGTGACAACAGAAACAGTGACAACAACAAGTGACAACAACAAGTGACAACAACAGTGACAACAACAGTGACAACAACAGCAGTGACAACAACAACAGTGACAACAACAACAAGTGACAACAACAAGTGACAACAACAACAGTGACAACAACAACAGTGACAACAACAAGTGAAAACAACAACAGTGACAGCAGCGGTGACAGCAACGGTGACAGCAACAACGTGACAACAACAGCAGTGACAAGCAGCAACGGTGACAACACAGCGGTGACGGCAACAAGTGACAGCAACGAAGTGACAGCAACGTGACACAACAGCAGTGACAAGCAACAACGTGACGACAAGCAAGTGACAGCAACGGTGACAGCAAAACGGTGACAGCAACGTGACAGCAACAACAAGTGACAACAAGTGACAACAACAACAAGGTGACAACAACAGCAGTGACAGCAGCAACAAGTGACAACAACAAGTGCCAGCAACAACAGTGACAGCAACAGCTGACAACAACGACAGAACAAAAGTGACAACAACAGTGACGAGCGACAGGTGACAAGCAACAACAGAGTGACAACAAGTGACAACAACAGTGACAACAACAAAAGTGACAACGACAACAGTGACAACAACCACAAGAAGTGACAACAACAAGTGACAACAACAGTGACAACAAAAACAGTGACAACAACAACAGTGACAACAACAACAGTGACAACAACAACAAGTGACAACAACAAGTGCCAGCAACAACAGTGACAACAACAACTGACAACAACTGACAACAACAAAAGTGACAACAACAACAGTGACAACGACAACAGTGACAAGAACAACAAGAAGTGACAACAACAAGTGACAACAACAGTGACAACAACAACAGTGACAACGACAACAGTGACAACAACCACAAGAAGTGACAACAACAAGTGACAACAACAGTGACAACAAAAACAGTGACAACAACAACAGTGACAACGACAACAGTGACAACAACAACAAGTGACAACAACAAGTGACAACAATAACCAAACATTAAATCATAAAAATTATCGCAACAAAAAAAAAACACAGGAAGGAAAACAATGAAACAAAAACAGCAGTAATAACAGCAACAACAAAAGCATAAGCCACCAACACCACCAACATTGTCACAATAATCTCACCATCACCACCACCATCACCACCACCACCACTACCACCACCATTGTCACAATAATCTCACCATCACCACCACCATCACCACCACCATCACTACCACCACCATTGTCACAATAATCTCACCATCACCACCACCATCACCACCACCATCACTACCACCACCATTGTCACAATAATCTCACCATCACCACCACCATCACCACCACCATCACTACCACCACCATTGTCACAATAATCTCACCATCACCACCACCATCACTACCACCACCATTGTCACAATAATCTCACCATCACCACCACCATCACCACCACCATCACTACCACCACCATTGTCACAATAATCTCACCATCACCACCACCATCACTACCACCACCATTGTCACAATAATCTCACCATCACCACCACCATCACCACCACCACCACTACCACCACCATTGTCACAATAATCTCACCATCACAACCACCATCACCACCACCATCACTACCACCACCATTGTCACAATAATCTCACCATCACCACCACCATCACTACCACCACCATTGTCACAATAATCTCACCATCACCACCACCATCACCACCACCACCACTACAAAAACCATTGTCACAATAATCTCACCATCACCACCACCATCACCACCACCATCACTACCACCACCATTGTCACAATAATCTCACCATCACCACCACCATCACCACCACCACCACTACCACCACCATTGTCACAATAATCTCACCATCACCACCACCATCACCACCACCACCATCACTACCACCACCATTGTCACAATAATCTCACCATCACCACCACCACCACCATCACCACCACTACCACCACCATTGTCACAATAATCTCACCATCACCACCACTACCACCACCACTACCACCACCATTGTCACAATAATCTCACCATCACCACCACCACCACTACCACCACCATTGTCACAATAATCTTACCATCACCACCACCATCACCACCACCACCACTACCACCACCATTGTCACAATAATCTCACCATCACCACCACCATCACCACCACCACCACTACCACCACCATTGTCACAATAATCTTACCATCACCACCACCACCACTACCACCACCATTGTCACAATAATCTTACCATCACCACCACCACCACTACCACCACCATTGTCACAATAATCTTACCATCACCACCACCACCACCACCAGTACCACCACCATTGTCACAATAATCTCACCATCACCACCACCATCACCACCACCACCACTACCACCACCATTGTCACAATAATCTCACCATCACCACCACCATCACCACCACTACCACTACCACCACCATTGTCACAATAATCTCACCATCACAACCACCATCACCACCACCACCACTACCACCACAATTGTCACAATAATCTCACCATCACCACCACCATCACCACCACCATCACTACCACCACCATTGTCACAATAATCTCACCATCACCACCACCATCACCACCACCACCACTACCACCACCATTGTCACAATAATCTCACCATCACCACCACCATCACCACCACCACCACTACCACCACCACTGTCACAATAATCTCACCATCACCACCACCACCACTACCACCACCATTGTCACAATAATCTCACCATCACCACCACCATCACAACCACCATCATCACCACCACCAGTACCACCACCAGTAACACCACCATTGTCACAATAATCTTACCATCACCACCACCATCACCACCACCACCACTACCACCACCATTGTCACAATAATCTCACCATCACCACCACCATCACCACCACCACCACTACCACCACCATTGTCACAATAATCTCACCATCACCACCACCACCACCATCACCACCACTACCACCACCATTGTCACAATAATCTCACCATCACCACCACCACCACTACCACCACCACTACCACCACCATTGTCACAATAATCTCACCATCACCACCACCACCACTACCACCACCATTGTCACAATAATCTCACCATCACCACCACCATCACCACCACCACCACCACTACCACCACCATTGTCACAATAATCTTACCATCACCACCACCATCACCACCACCACCACTACCACCACCATTGTCACAATAATCTTACCATCACCACCACCATCACCACCACCACCACTACCACCACCATTGTCACAATAATCTCACCATCACCACCACCATCACCACCACCACCACCACTACCACCACCATTGTCACAATAATCTTACCATCACCACCACCATCACCACCACCACCACTACCACCACCATTGTCACAATAATCTCACCATCACCACCACCATCACCACCACCACCACTACCACCACCATTGTCACAATAATCTCACCATCACCACCACCACCACTACCACCACCATTGTCACAATAATCTCACCATCACCACCACCATCACCACCACCACCATCACTACCACCACCATTGTCACAATAATCTCACCATCACCACCACCATCACCACCACTACCACCACCATTGTCACAATAATCTCACCATCACCACCACCATCACCACCACCACCACTACCACCACCATTGTCACAATAATCTCACCATCACCACCACCACCACTACCACCACCATTGTCACAATAATCTTACCATCACCGCCACCATCACCACCACCACCACTACCACCACCATTGTCACAATAATCTCACCATCACCACCACCATCACTGTTACAAAAAACGCGATTCTAAAAGCTTAGAGATCTCCAGTGAATACTAGAAAGGACTGCCCTTCTAGCATCCAGCCTGTTACTGGGTTTTCGTAACAAGTAGTCAGTATCCTTGTCCAATTATCCATTAAAATTCAGTATGGTTCAATAGTGCTTTAGGATTACAACTGGTAGGCTACTAACTAGAGAAATTAAAATTTAATAAATTTATTAAGTAGTAAGTTGTCTAGAGGTATATTATCAAATTAAATTAATTACAGCAATCAAAATAAAATCAATCTCTCGAGTTCAATATTATTGTGCTGAAAGCACATATCACATTTATAATTCTTAAGTACCGTCAGGTACATTAATATTTAATAAGATATAACAAATATGTACAAGTGTGTGTATGCGTATAAGTGCTCTTAAGTAGTTAGCTATGTCTCAAGACTCGAATTAGACTTAAACAAGTGACTGACAAAGTCCTCAAATAAACTAACTTCTTGACCGACTGGCAACCCGAACAGTCTGCTTGAACAACAAAGAATGCTAAGCCCAATAGCAATGCAATATCAAGCGACTGCGACACAGAATCAGGAACTGGGAAATAATATAACGACACTAAGTAGGGACCATCTGCAGATCCTCCACAAGTTACAAAACTCCCATAATACTGAATCTTTGTTCAGCATAGGTAAAACTGTGACTGTGACAATACACAGAAACCAGTACAAAATTAGGTCAGAAGCTATAGCTAAGGACCTGAGATGTTCAGAGTGTCTAAGTGACACACAACCTCAGTACAACGTCGAAAATCACAAAGTCTTTACAATGTTCTGTGAACAAAGTTCTACAGAACTAACAAGAATAATGAGACAGACAATCTGTCCAATGGCGACTCTGCCATTGTCACAATAATCTCACCATCACCACCACCACCACCATCACCACCACTACCACCACCATTGTCACAATAATCTCACCATCACCACCACCACCACTACCACCACCACTACCACCACCATTGTCACAATAATCTCACCATCACCACCACCATCACCACCACCACCACTACCACCACCATTGTCACAATAATCTTACCATCACCACCACCACCACTACCACCACCATTGTCACAATAATCTCACCATCACCACCACCATCACCACCACCACCACTACCACCACCATTGTCACAATAATCTCACCATCACCACCACCACCACTACCACCACCATTGTCACAATAATCTCACCATCACCACCACCATCACCACCACCACCATCACTACCACCACCATTGTCACAATAATCTCACCATCACCACCACCATCACCACCACTACCACCACCATTGTCACAATAATCTCACCATCACCACCACCACCACTACCACCACCATTGTCACAATAATCTCACCATCACCACCACCACCACTACCACCACCATTGTCACAATAATCTCACCATCACCACCACCATCACCACCACCACCACTACCACCACCATTGTCACAATAATCTTACCATCACCACCACCACCACTACCACCACCATTGTCACAATAATCTCACCATCACCACCACCATCACCACCACCACCACTACCACCACCATTGTCACAATAATCTCACCATCACCACCACCACCACTACCACCACCATTGTCACAATAATCTCACCATCACCACCACCATCACCACCACCACCATCACTACCACCACCATTGTCACAATAATCTCACCATCACCACCACCATCACCACCACTACCACCACCATTGTCACAATAATCTCACCATCACCACCACCACCACTACCACCACCACTACCACCACCATTGTCACAATAATCTCACCATCACCACCACCACCACTACCACCACCATTGTCACAATAATCTCACCATCACCACCACCATCACCACCACCACCACTACCACCACCATTGTCACAATAATCTCACCATCACCACCACCATCACCACCACCATCACCACCACCATCACCACCACCATCACCACCACCATCACTACCACCACCATTGTCACAATAATCTCACCATCACCACCACCATCACCACCACCACCACTACCACCACCATTGTCACAATAATCTCACCATCACCACCACCATCACCACCACCATCACTACCACCACCATTGTCACAATAATCTCACCATCACCACCACCATCACCACCACCATCACTACCACCACCATTGTCACAATAATCTCACCATCACCACCACCATCACCACCACCACCACTACCACCACCATTGTCACAATAATCTCACCATCACAACCACCATCATCACCACCACCAGTACCACTACCATTGTCACAATAATCTTACCATCACCACCACCATCACCACCACCACCACTACCACCACCATTGTCACAATAATCTCACCATCACCACCACCATCACCACCACCACCACTACCACCACCATTGTCACAATAATCTCACCATCACCACCATCACCACTACCACCACCATTGTCACAATAATCTCACCATCACCACCATCACCAGTACCACCACCATTGTCACAATAATCTCACCATCACCACCACCACCACTACCACCACCTTTGTCACAATAATCTCATCATCACCACCACCATCACCACCACCACCAGTACCACCACCATTGTCACAATAATCTCACCATCACCACCACCATCACCACCACTACCACTACCACCACCATTGTCACAATAATCTCACCATCACAACCACCATCACCGCCACCATCACTACCACCACCATTGTCACAATAATCTCACCATCACCACCACCATCACCACCACCATCACTACCACCACCATTGTCACAATAATCTCACCATCACCACCACCATCACCACCACCACCACTACCACCACCATTGTCACAATAATCTCACCATCACCACCACCATCACCACCACCACCACTACCACCACCATTGTCACAATAATCTCACCATCACAACCACCATCATCACCACCACCAGTACCACTACCATTGTCACAATAATCTTACCATCACCACCACCATCACCACCACCACCACTACCACCACCATTGTCACAATAATCTTACCATCACCACCACCATCACCACCACCACCACTACCACCACCATTGTCACAATAATCTCACCATCACCACCACCATCACCACCACCACCACTACCACCACCATTGTCACAATAATCTCACCATCACCACCACCACCACTACCACCACCATTGTCACAATAATCTCACCATCACCACCACCATCACCACCACCACCATCACTACCACCACCATTGTCACAATAATCTCACCATCACCACCACCACCACCATCACCACCACTACCACCACCATTGTCACAATAATCTCACCATCACCACCACCACCACTACCACCACCATTGTCACAATAATCTCACCATCACCACCACCACCACTACCACCACCATTGTCACAATAATCTTACCATCACCACCACCATCACCACCACCACCACTACCACCACCATTGTCACAATAATCTCACCATCTACCACCACCATCACAATAATCTTACCATCACCACCACCACTACTACCACCACCATTTTCACAATAATCTTACCATCACCACCACCACCACCACCAGTACCACCACCATTGTCACAATAATCTCACCATCACCACCACCATCACCACCACCACCACTACCACCACCATTGTCACAATAATCTCACCATCACCACCACCATCACCACCACTACCACTACCACCACCATTGTCACAATAATCTCACCATCACAACCACCATCACCACCACCACCACTACCACCACCATTGTCACAATAATCTCACCATCACCACCACCATCACCACCACCATCACTACCACCACCATTGTCACAATAATCTCACCATCACCACCACCATCACCACCACCACCACTACCACCACCATTGTCACAATAATCTCTCCATCACCACCACCATCACCACCACCACCACTACCACCACCACTGTCACAATAATCTCACCATCACCACCACCACCACTACCACCACCATTGTCACAATAATCTCACCATCACCACCACCATCACAACCACCATCATCACCACCACCAGTACCACCACCAGTAACACCACCATTGTCACAATAATCTTACCATCACCACCACCATCACCACCACCACCACTACCACCACCATTGTCACAATAATCTCACCATCACCACCACCATCACCACCACCACCACTACCACCACCATTGTCACAATAATCTCACCATCACCACCACCACCACTATCACCACCATTGTCACAATAATCTTACCATCACCGCCACCATCACCACCACCACCACTACCACCACCATTGTCACAATAATCTCACCATCACCACCACCATCACCACCACCACCACTACCACCACCATTGTCACAATAATCTCACCATCACCACCACCACCACCATCACCACCACTACCACCACCATTGTCACAATAATCTCACCATCACCACCACCACCACTACCACCACCACTACCACCACCATTGTCACAATAATCTCACCATCACCACCACCACCACTACCACCACCATTGTCACAATAATCTCACCATCACCACCACCATCACCACCACCACCACCACTACCACCACCATTGTCACAATAATCTTACCATCACCACCACCATCACCACCACCACCACTACCACCACCATTGTCACAATAATCTCACCATCACCACCACCATCACCACCACCACCACTACCACCACCATTGTCACAATAATCTCACCATCACCACCACCACCACTACCACCACCATTGTCACAATAATCTCACCATCACCACCACCATCACCACCACCACCATCACTACCACCACCATTGTCACAATAATCTCACCATCACCACCACCATCACCACCACTACCACCACCATTGTCACAATAATCTCACCATCACCACCACCACCACTACCACCACCACTACCACCACCATTGTCACAATAATCTCACCATCACCACCACCACCACTACCACCACCATTGTCACAATAATCTCACCATCACCACCACCATCACCACCACCACCACTACCACCACCATTCTCACAATAATCTCACCATCACCACCACCATCACCACCACCATCACTACCACCACCATTGTCACAATAATCTCACCATCACCACCACCATCACCACCACCACCACTACCACCACCATTGTCACAATAATCTCACCATCACCACCACCATCACCACCACCATCACTACCACCACCATTGTCACAATAATCTCACCATCACCACCACCATCACCACCACCATCACTACCACCACCATTGTCACAATAATCTCACCATCACCACCACCATCACCACCACCACCACTACCACCACCATTGTCACAATAATCTCACCATCACAACCACCATCATCACCACCACCAGTACCACTACCATTGTCACAATAATCTTACCATCACCACCACCATCACCACCACCACCACTACCACCACCATTGTCACAATAATCTCACCATCACCACCACCATCACCACCACCACCACTACCACCACCATTGTCACAATAATCTCACCATCACCACCATCACCACTACCACCACCATTGTCACAATAATCTCACCATCACCACCATCACCAGTACCACCACCATTGTCACAATAATCTCACCATCACCACCACCACCACTACCACCACCATTGTCACAATAATCTCATCATCACCACCACCATCACCACCACCACCAGTACCACCACCATTGTCACAATAATCTCACCATCACCACCACCATCACCACCACCACCAGTACCACCACCATTGTCACAATAATCTCACCATCACCACCACCATTGTCACAATAATCTCACCATCACCACTACCATCACCACCACCACCAGTACCACCACCATTGTCACAATAATCTCACCATCACCACCACCACCACTACCACCACTGTGGCATGCAAAGAGTACGTAACCTTTATTCGGCGCATGGACACACCCTCATTTACAGGCTATCTCCCCCAACCAGCGAACCAGGTTGCTAAGAGTTGATGATGGGGCCCCATCGTTCAACTAGTGACCAGGTTCTAGCCAATAAGAAGGTGGGATTGACAATCGCAGAGGTTATGTGGATACCGCTCTCCTGTCTGCCCTTGTCATTCCCACTCTAGAGCTGGTTGAAGCACGGTCTGCTATCTTGTGGCTTCTATTTCTGCCTTGCTTACCGTGGAGTGCACTATATTTATCACTGTACATAGTGTACATATTGCTGTTATAATTGGTGAAGGATAATATAAGTCTAAACTTTTTCTACTGTGTTTATTTGCTCCCATTACACCTGGGATAACAGGCCATTTGAAATCCTAGGTTGTAATATGGGTAGCCTGTCCGAGAGCTGGACTTAGAGAAACGGTTGAGCTTAGGGTGAAGCTTGTAGCAGGAACATTGTGTAGCTTGCTGTTTCGCTTCGCTTTACAAATTTTGCGTGTCAGTTGCTTATGATCAGCCTTGCTATTGTGTGATCGTTCAACAGCTCGCTACTAGCTTGTTCAGTGTGCTCGCTTCGCTACGGTCAATCTTGTGTGCAGTCGGCTTTGCTTGTATGCGTATTCTGCAATCGTACTGTGCATAGCTAAGCGTGTTCTGCAAATTAACGTGTTACGTTGGGGTATTCGTACTGTGCATAGCGAATAACTTATGCCACCTAGACGAGTCAGACGCCTGGTGTCGGCATATACTTTGCATAACCTACCTAAATTGTCCCTACAGCGTTGTTGGCAAATTGCTCGTTCCATTGGCATTCCCTATAAACGCACTCTCACAGCTGCGCAACTGCGTTCACTTATTGCTGACATACTTATTGAAGAAGAGATGGCACATCAAACTCCTCCCTTTACGGGAGCTAGGGAAAAAACTACTATGTTCTCGCAGGAGGAAGATGATACACCTACGGAGCAAAATGGTCAGTATAGTGCAGCTGGGTTGTCTCAGGGTGAATCAGCGTCGTTGGCACTTCAGCTGGCAAAAATCAATCTTGAGCAAACTAGGGAACAGAGAGCATTCGCAAGGGAAGAATTTGATAGGGAAAGAGAAAGGAGGCAGTTTTCGCATTCTGTAAACGATTTCAGTTTACAAAAAGCAGTACAGCTTGTTCCCCGCTTCAATGAGGCCGAACCAGAGCAATTTTTCGAAAGCTTCGAAAATCAGGCTCGAGCCTTGAGGTGGCCGGAACAGCACTGGGCAGCGTTGGTTCATACAGCATTATTGGGTAAGGCACAGGAATTTACGTCGGTATTAACTGACGCTGAATTCTCTGATTATCAAGTAGTGAAGACCACAGTGTTGGGAGCATATACATGTATCCCAGCTAAATATCGTAAGACCTTCAAATTGAACAGGCGGCAGCTTGGTCAATCCCTGGTGGACTTTGTGAGACAGCAAACCAAAGCTTTTACCAGCTGGTATAAAGCGAGTGGTGTCTCTAACTTTGAGGAGCTGGTGCAGCTTATTCTGATTGATAACCTGCTGGAGTCTGTGGGACCAGAGGTTCGTGTCTTTCTGCAGGATCGTGACTTAACCACTGCATTGGAGGCGGCCAGGTTGGCTGATACCTTCGAAACGAACCGCTCCTTGTCCGAGCGGTCCCGTCTCTCTTTTCAACAGTCTGGCGTGAGCAGAGATCGACAACATTGGAGAATGAAGTGCCAGCCGGAGGGAGAGCGTCTACGACATCCAACCAAGTCACCTGGTGAGCCACGCTTCTCAACATATGGTCCCCCTGCGGAGAGGCAAACTACTTATGGAGCATCTCGACAACAATATCCAGAGAGGCACCAGCCAGAACGACACCACTTGCAACGTCATCAGGGAGTAAAGGGCAAGCCTGTCGTCTGCTTCAGGTGTAATAAAGTAGGTCATATCAGTTCCAACTGCCCCCAAAAACCTCAACCCATCGGGAAAATCTCTAATATCCCTAGTAACATGTCCCCTAGAGAAGTAGAAAAAGGTATGGCCCCTTATTATTGCGAAAGTCTTATTTCCCTTCAGGAAAACTCAGAACCAACTAAAGTAAATACCTTTAGAGATACTGGAGCATATTGCTCACTTGTCAGAGAAGGAATATTACCCCTTTCAGAGAATACTTCCTTGAATTCATCAGTTTTATTGGAAGCCTATGGAGGAACTATATATTCTGTTCCTTTGCATAAAATTTATGTACAGTGCAAATATTACACTGGGTACTTGACTGTAGGTATCTCAAAAGGATTTCCCATGAAAAATGCCATGTTATTACTGGGTAATAACATTACTACTGTTACTTCGTGTCCTGAACCTATAATGATTAATGCTTCTCCAGTGTTGGCCATAACTCGGGCAACATCCCAAGGGCTGTCTGGGGAGAATGTTGACCTATCCTTGGACGACTCCGATCTCGGAATAGCCACGTTGTTTTATGAGACACACCGGCCGGAGTCTCGTAAATCAAGTGAACAGACCCCGATCAAGCCTTCCTATTCCCAGGTTGCAGGATTGCCAGATGTCTCTGTTTCCATGCCCGAGGGACTGTCCTTCCGGGAGGAACAACGTAAGGACCCTTCGTTAAAATTCGCTTTTGAGGCAGCCATGGGTAAATCCTCTTTGGGTCATCCAGTCAAGTATGAAGTTAAAAATGATTATTTGGTATGCACTGAGACTGGTAAGGAGACAGAGGGCCGGCAATTATACGACAGGTTAGTGGTTCCAACCAAGTATAGACCTCAGATATTAAATATAGCTCATAATACGTCATCAGGAGGTCACTTAGGAATTACAAAAACCTTGTATAGAATCACAAAAGAATTTTATTGGCCAACATTAAAGAAAGATGTGAAGAATCATATTAGGTGTTGCCGAGAATGTCAGCAAGTTGGAAAACCTGGACATTCTATTAAACCTGCACCTCTCCAACCCATACCTGCTGATGGAGAACCTTTTGCAGATTTAATTATAGATTGTGTAGGTCCACTACCTAAGTCAAAGTCTGGAAATCAGTATTTATTTACAATTATGGATAAAGTAACCAGATATCCTGAAGCGATCCCAATGCGTAGTATCAATACTAAAGCTATTCTCAAAGCTTTAACAAAATTCATTTCTTGTTTTGGCATTCCTAAAACTATACAAAGTGATCAAGGTACTAACTTCACTGCCAAAGCATTTAGGGAAGTATTAACTAGGTTAGGGATAATTCACAACTTATCCACTGCCTATCACCCTCAGTCCCAAGGCGCCTTGGAAAGATTCCACCAAACATTAAAAACAATGATGAGAAGTTTTTGCATGCACTTTCCGACAGATTGGGATGAATCTCTACCATTGTTGCTGTTCTCAGTACGAGAGACGGTGCAAGAGTCTACAGGGTATAGTCCGTTTGAGCTGATCTTTGGGCACAATGTACGAGGTCCTCTTCGGGTGCTCAAAGAAGGATGGATGGGAGAAGACGTAAGCTCAGCACTCTACAACCCGTCTTCAAGGTTGCAGGTGGCACGTGAGTTAGCCACGGCTAAGCTAAAGACAGCTCAAAGTAAGATGAAACAGAGGTATGACAGAAGTGCACAATTCCGCTCCTTCCATCCAGGAGACAAGGTGTTGGTGCAGGAACCTATACCTGGCCACACCTTGAAAGCTAGATTTACGGGACCTATGCAGATAGTAAGTAGATTATCTGATTTAAATTATGTGGTAGCTCCCATTGATAAGACCTCAAAAACAAAAACTTACCACATAAATCAAATCAAGGCCTTTCATACACCAGATAAAGTCCCAGTAATGACTCTGTCCTCTACCTCTGAGGACGACTCTGACTCTTTGCACTCTATCTCTGAAATTAATACTAAACTTTCAAATTCTGTCCTCCTCAAGGATCCTAGCCCGTTAATGGATGGATTATCTGAAATACAAGCAACCAATTTAACTGAGCTTCTACAGTCATATCCTAATATTTTTTCGGATGTGCCGAAAAAATGTACGTTAGGTTACCATGATGTAGATGTGGGAAAATCTAAACCAATTAAACTCTCCCCCTACAGAGCTAATCCTGAAAAGCAAAGGTTACTTCAGCAGGAAGTAGACTTCTTGTTAGAACATGGTTTAGTGGAGGAGTCGTCTAGTCCATGGGCTTCACCGTGCATCCTAGTAAAAAAGGCTGATGGAGGGTTTCGTATGTGCACAGACTACCGTAAAGTGAACGAGGTCACAATTACAGATGCTTACCCTCTTCCTCGTCTGGATGACGTAATTGACTTTGTGGGTAAGGCTACTTTTGTGTCCAAATTAGATCTCCTTAAAGGTTACTATCAGGTACCTTTGACAGATAAGGCGAAGGAAATCTCTGCCTTCGTGATTCCAGGAGGTCATTATCAGTATACAGTTACCCCCTTCGGAATGAAAAATTCCCCCTCTTCATTCCAGAAACTCGTCCATCAGGCTATTAAAGGACTTGAAGGCACGGCAGCATACCTAGATGATATTGTTGTGGTGTCTGATACTTGGGATCAACACCTACTTAGACTTAAAGCTCTGTTTGAGACCTTTAAGAATTCCCAATTAACAGTTAATTTGTCTAAATCTTCCTTTGGCCAGGCCACTGTCACTTTTCTAGGCCATGAAGTAGGTAGTGGTAAAGTTGCACCTAAACTTGCTAAAGTTCTTTCGATTAAAGAATATCCAGTTCCTCATGATAGGAAATCTCTTCAACGTTTCCTAGGCATGATAGGATTTTACAGAAGATTCTGTAAGAATTTCTCAGATATTGTAGCCCCTCTTACCTCTCTTACCAGTCATAAAGTTCCCTTTAATTGGACGTCAGATTGTAACACTGCTTTTAATAAAGCAAAAAGATTATTGTGCTCTGCACCCATTCTCTTGTCTCCAGACTTCTCCAAACCTTTTTCATTACAGGTTGATGCTTGTGAGTCTGGGGTTGGGGCGGTACTATTACAAATCGGGAACAAGGAGCTGCAGCCAATCGCATACTTTTCAGCCAAGTTCCAGCCACATCAGAGAGCTTACTCTACCATTGAAAAAGAAGCCCTCGCGCTGGTAATGGCTTTGGAGCATTTCGATGTTTATGTGGGCCAAACATCGCAGGTGGTCACAGTCTACAGTGATCACAACCCGTTAGTCTATCTCCAAGCCATGAAGAATCACAACACAAGGCTTATGCGTTGGACTCTCAGGCTGCAGCCCTACAATATTTTTATTAAATATATTGCCGGCAAAGAAAATGTGTTGGCAGACTCTTTGTCAAGAGTCTAGTTTAATATTTTATTTAGGTTAGGATGTATTTGTGGTAACCCCCCTTTCAAGCTCTTTTTTTTATCCCCTGATGTGGGGTTTTTTTTTAGTGAGGGGATACGGGCTACCGTCCGCTTGTATCTTGGACCTATGTTGGCTTATCTGACTGCTGTCTCACTCTGAGTTTAGGGTTTGGCTTTCAGGCACTAGGAAAGCTGAGCTCTATCTAAGAGTTGGATGGTGGAGAGGATAGGCGGTCCCATTATTTTGTGCCATGGCGGCACGGTTACCACTGGGAGGTGGCAGCCTAATCCTGAGCCTTCTCGGGGGTGGGGGTGTGGCATGCAAAGAGTACGTAACCTTTATTCGGCGCATGGACACACCCTCATTTACAGGCTATCTCCCCCAACCAGCGAACCAGGTTGCTAAGAGTTGATGATGGGGCCCCATCGTTCAACTAGTGACCAGGTTCTAGCCAATAAGAAGGTGGGATTGACAATCGCAGAGGTTATGTGGATACCGCTCTCCTGTCTGCCCTTGTCATTCCCACTCTAGAGCTGGTTGAAGCACGGTCTGCTATCTTGTGGCTTCTATTTCTGCCTTGCTTACCGTGGAGTGCACTATATTTATCACTGTACATAGTGTACATATTGCTGTTATAATTGGTGAAGGATAATATAAGTCTAAACTTTTTCTACTGTGTTTATTTGCTCCCATTACACCTGGGATAACAGGCCATTTGAAATCCTAGGTTGTAATAACCACCATCACCACCATCACCACCACCATCACCACCACCATCACCACCACCACCACCACCACCACCATCACCACCACCACCACCACCACCACCACCACCACCACCACCATCACCACCACCACCACCACCACCACCACCACCACCACCACCACCACCATCACCATCACCACCACCATCACCACCACCACCACCACCACCACCACCACCACCACCACCACCACCACCACCACCACCACCACCACCACCATCACCACCACCCTCACCACCACCACCACCACCACCACCACCACCACCACCACCACCACCATCACCACCACCACCATCACCACCACCACCACCACCACCACCACCATCACCACCACCACCACCACCACCACCACCACCACCACCACCACCACCACCACCACCACCACCACCACCACCACCACCACCATCACCACCACCCACACCACTACCACCACCATCACCCACACCACCACCACCACCACCACCACCACCACCACCACCATCACCACCACCACCACCATCACCACCACCACCACCACCACCACCACCACCACCACCACCACCACCACCACCACCACCATCACCATCACCACCACCACCACCACCACCACCACCACCACCACCACCACCACCACCATCACCACCACCACCACCACCACCATCACCACCACCACCACCACCACCACCACCACCACCACCACCATCACCACCACCATCACCACCACCATCATCACCACCACCATCACCACCATCACCACCACCATCACCACCACCACCACCACCATCACCACCATCACCACCACCACCACCACCACCACCACCACCACCACCACCACCACCACCATCACCACCACCACCACCACCACCACCACCACCACCACCACCACCACCACCACCACCACCACCACCATCACCACCACCACCACCACCACCACCACCACCACCACCACCACCACCATCACCACCACCACCATCACCACCACCACCACCACCATCACCACCACCACCACCACCACCACCACCACCACCACCACCACCACCATCACCACCACCACCACCACCACCACCACCACCACCACCACCACCACCACCACCACCACCACCACCACCACCACCACCACCACCACCACCACCACCACCACCACCACCACCACCACCACCACCACCACCACCACCACCACCACCACCACCACCATCACCACCACCACCACCACCACCACCACCACCACCACCACCACCACCACCACCACCACCATCACCACCACCACCACCACCACCACCACCACCACCACCATCACCACCACCACCACCACCACCATCACCATCACCACCACCACCACCACCACCACCACCACCACCACCACCACCACCACCACCACCACCACCACCACCACCATCACCACCATCACCACCATCACCACCACCACCACCACCACCACCACCACCACCATCACCACCACCACCACCCACCACCACCACCACCACCACCACCACCACCACACCACATCACCACCACCACCACCACCACCATCATCACCCACCACCACCACCACCACCACCACCATCACCACCATCACCACCACCACCACCACCACCACCACCACCACCACCATCACCATCACCACCATCACCACCACCATACTTAGAGTACTTAAACACATACACAAACTTACTTGTACATATTTTTAATATCTTATTAAATGTTAATGTACCAGACGGTACTTAAGAAATATAAAGGTGATATGTGCTTTCAGCACAATAATACTGTACTCGAGAGAAGTGATATTATGTTGATTACTGTGATTAATTTAATTTAATTTAATTTGATAATATACCTCTAGACTTAATAAATTTATTAAATTTTAATTTCTGTAGTTAGTAGCCTACCAGTTGTAATCCTGAAGCACTATTGAATCATACTGAATTCTAATGGATAATTGGACAAGGATACTGACTACTAGTTATGAAAACCCAGTAACAGGCTGGATGCTAGAAGGGCAGTCCTTTCTAGTATTCACTGGAGATCTCAAAGCTTTTAGAATCGCGTTTTTTTAACAAATGGGGGCCTGTCCGGGAGGCTCTTGATCCAAGGTGTTGGAGAAATTGTCCAGTTTGACATACTAGTAACTCTATGATCAAGCACTTTGAGTACTTTCCTAATCTGAAGACTTTGAGTTTAGTCTTGTACAACATACCAGGTGGATGTATGTACTTGACTGAGTCTCTTGATCCAAGGAGATGGAAATACTGTTTATGAGTTCTAGCTCTAAGACCACCAACACTAAAATTCCTATTAGGATTATGTTTCCCATAATCTCTCTCTCGTAGTACACTTATTTTTGTGATGTATGCCAAAGTGAAACAGTTAATTGATACTCTGACTTTGTCTGAGTTAAGTACATTAAAACTTCAGACGTGTTGGCGAGTAGCCAAATATCTCGGTGTGACGTATAACAGGAATTACACCGCAGAAACTGTCAGAGCGTTAATTAAAGATATATTGTTTCCTGCTCATACAGAGATGTCTGATTATGATTCAGATTCAGAAAGCCTAGTGTCACAATTAGGAAGTATGACTCTACTTGATGACGTAGAAGAAAGAACAACTAAGGCAGAAGTGTCTGAGCCTAGTGAACCTCCGCTCACACCTTCCCTCCTCACTGACACAATAGTACAGAGTATAACTGTTAGTATGACACAGCCACATACTAGTACAGTGTATGCTACACCTGTATCTACTTATCCTAGACCAGATCTAGACTCTCTAGGGACGGCTGGACGAAGTTTCCGACCTAAGGACAGTCCAGAAAGACATGTTAATTTCCTTACTCCTCTATTACCCACTGGTCCTATCTCTCAGGAACAGTTTGAGAGGTTTGAACGCCTCATTATGTTGCAGACTGCACAAATAGAGGCACAGAGGAAATTGAACGAAGAAGATTTCCAAAGAGAAAATGTTCGTCTTGGAAGACAACAGACTAATAGATCACAGGACCCATTTAATGTGCAGACAGCTGCATCTATGGTTCCTAAGTTTTTTGAAAGTGACTTAGACACCTATTTTGATGTGTTTGAGAACCAGGCACGTGCTATGAACTGGCCACGTAAGCACTGGGCTACAGTGTTGCATACAGCGTTGACAGGAAGAGCTCAAACTTGTACTGCTGCTTTACCATTTGCCAAGTACATTAGTTATGACGCTGTCAAGCAAACTATTCTAGAGACATATAACTTGTTGCCTGTAAGTTATCAAAGCGCATTTCGTACGTTACAACGGCGACAAGATCAAACTTGTGTAGAGTTTGCTCGTGAGAAAAAAGTTGCATTTGAGAGGTGGTGTAGGTCTGCCAAGTGTAACAACTACGACAGCCTTGTTCAGTTGTTACTACACGAAGAGTTTAACAACTGTATGTCTGCTGACATACAAGAATATCTGATCGATCATACTACCTCGGATATTCTGGAAACTGCAGCATTAGCAGACAATTACGAGATTTCTCACAAACTTGTACATACTAAAACACAAAGAAACAAGGTAACTAAAGATTATCCTAGAAGTTGGCAACCTAAATCAGCTGCTCATTGCCGGCCTGATGTATCTGCTACTGTAACTTCTCGTACCTTTACCAGGAAAACTCACAATCCTGAATCTGTCTCTGTGGCTAGACAGAAATCTGATATCGAGAAAAAGTAAAATGTATCTATTGTAACAGAAAAGGACATGCTAGAGAGTATTGCTATAAGTTGGAAAGAGATGCGAGAGACAGTCGTGCGGCTGGCGCCCCCACTCAAGTCGTATCTTTTTCCGAGCAACAAAGGCACCAAAATCCTAGTAATATCTCTGATCCTACTGTTTTAGATAATGTTACTCAGGATAGATGACTAGCGTCAGAAAGTGTATCTGACGAAAAGATTCGTTCAGCGATGAGTCCTTACTTTTCGAGAGGTAAAGTAGGATTTGACGAATCACATCTGACTGAGATAATTACTTTCAGAGACACTGGCAGTTATCTCACGTTATTAAGAGATGTACTGACCATAACTGACGATACCTACACCAAGATAGATGTATTGTTAGAAGCCTATGGTGGGGCTGTTATAAAAGTGCCTCTGCACAAAGTTTACATTCAAACAAGCTATTATACTGGTTATATTTCAGTGGGTATATCCAGTGGTGTATTTCCCATCAGGTCAGTGGACTTGTTGATAGGGAACGATATCCTTCATGCTGGTATATGTAAAGAACCACTTGTGATTGATAATAACACTGATGATAATTATGCCATTGAAGCTTGTAGAGAGAAACCTATTTTATTTCCTCTCAGCGCAATTACTAGAGCTATGTCAAAGATACAACAACCATCCTTGTCTCCTGTTGGTTTAGTGGATGACAATGATTTGGGCTTGAATATGTTGTTTAGTGACGCTCTGCACCCAGGATCATTAACACTGACTCCCCCCTGTCATCAACCTAGTCAAGACACAACTGACGTTAAATTTCTAACTCATGATGATTTAATCAAGGATCAGTTTGTTGATCAGTCACTGGAAAGACTGAGAGATATAGCAGTTACTGAGAGTGAAGCAAAGGATCTCGATAATTGTTACTGTTATAGTAACGGTGTACTGATGGAGAAAAATACATGCAAGTTGTCAGCTGATAGTGTTTCCACCACAGTCAAGCATCTCGTAGTGTTACCAGTTACATTTCGTGAACAAGCCATTGATTTTGCTCACAATAGTCCCATAGGAGGACATTTGGGTGTCAAGAAGACACTCGGTAAACTGGCAAAACATTTTACTTGGCCAAAGATGAAGGAAACAGTAGCTGATCATGTGTGACGCTGCCACGTGTGTCAAGTGACGGGCAAGCCAGCGCACACTCCACCTACACCTCTCACTATGTTCTCTAGTAGCAAAGGTCAGTTCATCTGGACTAGACATTGTTCAGATTTGTTCAAAAGGTTGAAGCATCTGCTTTCCTCTGCTCCAGTGTTGAGTCCTAATTTCAATCTTCCCTTTTTACGTATAGACGCGAGTTGTTATGCAGTGGGCGCTGTGCTGTTCCAAGAGTCAACATCCACTGATATTCTCCATCCTATATGTTACTATTCATCTAAGCTCAAGCGACACCAGAAAAATTATGCCACTATTGAGAAAGAGGCTCTAGCTCTTGTGGTGTCCTTGGAACATTTTGACGTGTATTTGGGCACTTCCCCACTTAAAATTAATGTTTTTTCAGACCACAATCCACTCACTTACATTAACACTATGAAAAGTAAGAATGCTAGGATCATGAGATGGGCACTCAGAATCCAACCTTATTCTATTAGTATAAAACACATAAGTGGTCATTGTAATGTAATTGCTGACGCTCTGTCACGTCCTTAATAATTATCAGTTACATTAAATTAACGTAATTTTAATGCCCAAATACCTTTTGTTACTTGCAATGTCAAATTCAGTAAAGTAACTTAATCCCTCCAGCCCATATTAACTATGTATACTCATGTCATGTCTATTTATTATATTTATATATTCACAGTATTGTTGTGTGAGGAGGAGACATAAGCTGAGTGATGAGTGGGTAGTGTGGTGTGGGCGATGTTACTGCTTGGCGGAACACTCTCCTGCCGCATTGTTGCAACCCCTGAATGGATTGCAATATATATAATGTATATTATGATTATGAATATAATGTATATATATAATTATCACCTTTTCATATAATTTTATATTGCTTATATTTGCGATAATAGCTAAATCGTAAATGTATTGCTTTATATTGTTATTTGACTTAGTTATGTTGTTAGGTAGGATGTTACATATTATGTGCTCAGTTCAAGTCTTGATTGTCTAACTACTGTAATTATCGCTCTTTGCTTGTTTCCCTGCCGGCTTCTTGCTGGGCAGCAACCCACGGAGCTATCACGTGATCGAAAGGGGGGTGTGTCCTCACCTCGCCTGAAGTATTCAGTCTGGTCTAGACTCTCTTGGTTGTTGGACAGATTGACTGTCTTATTATTCTTGTTAGTTCTGTAGAACTCTGTTCACAGAACACTGTATAGACTTAGTGATTTTCGACGTTGTACTGAGGTTGTGTGTCTCATAGACACTCGAAACATCTCAGGTCCTGAGCTTTAGCTTCTCACCTAACTTGTACTCGTATCTGTGTATTATCAAAGTCGGGGATTTTCTTATGCTGAACTTAGATTCAGTAGTATGGGAGTTTTGTGACTTTTGTGGAGGATCTACAGATGGTCCCTACTTAGTGTCGTTATATTATCTCCTTGTTCCTGATTCTGTGTCGCAGTTGCTTGTTATATTGCTATTGGGCTTAGCATTCTTTTCATTGTTCAAGCAGACTGTTTTGATTGCCAGTTGGTCAAGAAGTTAGTTT
>NC_091345.1:18648288-18653288 GCF_038502225.1 Cherax quadricarinatus
CACCACCATCACCACTACCACCATCACCACCACCATGACTGTGTTCTTAAAATCCATGATTGGCTTTTTCTATATGTGACTGGATAGTGCTGCTCAGAGCAGCCTGGGATGTTGAAGGCGATTTTAAAGCGACTTGGAACAATAGGCAAGTCGATACTTCGCCGCTAGGGAGCAAGATTATTTCTGAGGGAAGAAGACATGGAGGAGGGAGAGAGAGTGGAGGGAGGGAAGAGTGAAGGGGAAACTGGTCACACCAGTGAATGAAAATTTGCTTCAGCATGTCGTACCCAAACCAGAATATGTAGTTGTACAGTGATACCCATAAAGAATCTCGTGAACAGTTTAAAAAACGAGCAATAATCGATACATGCTGCGCAGGAATCAAATGTGATTTTCAGACACATTAGGGTGTGCAATAACTCTGTAAATTGGTCAGAAGCCAGAGTCACTGTTCCTCGCTCCTCTTGGCGTGAACGAAATATTGTAGAATCGGCAATTACAAAACACGATAAACGTTCATTACATAATAACATTGACGGATTATTCAAATTAGATAACTTTATAATTGAAGGCATTGTTCATCATCTGAAGCAGGATTCCTGCTTGAACTCTCTGGATTGTGGTTAATGCCGCTCTACACTTACGTACTCATCATCTTGTGCCGCTTCCAATCAACCTCACGGAGCATCTTATGCTGCTCCCAGTCAACCTCACAGAGCATCTTATGCTGCTACCAATCAACTCATGGATAAATCAGCGTTCACCTAAGGAGTATTAGGTCAGTCTCTTCAAATAGGAAAGTCTGCCCTTTAAGCTGCTCCCCATTTTCATTATATGATGGAAAATTCCCATACAGAGAGATGCTAGATACTTTGAGAACAGAATACTAAAATCTTGTACAATGAGGGTATGGTGGAGACAGTTGTCATAGTACAAATATAGTGGTCACTAGGTCATTACTAAATATTTAATATATTTAATATTTATATATATATATATATATATATATATATATATATATATATATATATATATATATATATATATATATATATATATATATATATATAATGACTCACAATGGCCGGATTGCTTAAAAGATCTTGGAAAAAAAATGCATGCGTAATTGGAGTCAGTGAGAGGCAGAAGAGTCAATAGTTTTTAAAGAGAGAAACGAAAATGATATTTAGAACGTATCATTGAAAGAGAACTTTTAAAATATGTGGAAAATAGTTGTAATCAACTCAGAGAAGAGTGATAGATGGCACTGACTCAGAGAAGAGTGATAGATAGAATAAATTAAATTTGTGGTAGGATTTTCAACTGACTTTATAAAGAAGTAGATGTCTGTTATGGACTCGAAAAAGTCTGGTCACGACAACATTATACACACACACATGCACACGCATATATATATATATATATATATATATATATATATATATATATATATATATATATATATATATATATATATATATATATATATATATATATATATATATAGTAGGGCCCCACTTATAAAGCAGGTTAGGTTCCAGGCTACCGCCGGAAAGCAGAACACCACTTTTCCCACTTATAAATGCATATCAATGCCAGACAACAAGTTTACACTAACATATATTAAGTTAGCAATAGAACTAGGCATTAAAAACAGTAAAAGTAAAATACACACACAGTGCACCCATTACTTACCTTAAAATATTTGTTGTCTTAATGTAGGGTGAGAGGTGAGTTTTATTTATTGTATAAAGTCAAGTTTGGGAGGTACGGTAGCCAGCCAGGGCAGAACACGTAATGTAAACAAACCAGGCGAATGTGTCTGGTGTTCGGTGATACATGTTTCTGTTATAGCATAATACAAACACTTTGCATTGTGTACAAGTTGTCTCTACGTTGATACAGTAGAATAAATAAAGAGAAACACTCCCATTCTCATGTAACACCATTTTTAGAAGAAATGACGAC
Source organism: Cherax quadricarinatus (assembly GCF_038502225.1). Lineage (NCBI taxonomy): Eukaryota > Metazoa > Arthropoda > Malacostraca > Decapoda > Parastacidae > Cherax > Cherax quadricarinatus. Next base: position 18,650,257 of record NC_091345.1, read on the forward strand.
GTGAGTGAAGGCATGTGAAGGAATTATTTTCTAGTTACCCCCAGTAATATTATATTGTACACATTTTCTCTGATGTTCGATTACAAGTCGCCTGGCTACCACAAATCCTACAAGTCGCCTGGCTACCACAAGTGCTACAAGTCGCCTGGCTACCACAAATCCTACAAGTCGCCTGGCTACCACAAATCCTACAAGTCGCCTGGCCATCACAAATCCTACAAGTCGCCTGGCTACCACAAATCCTACAAGTCGCCTGGCTACCACAAATCCTACAAGTCGCCTGGCTACCACAAATCCTAGAAGTCGCCTGGCCACCACAAATCATACAAGTCGCCTGGCGACCACAAATCCTACAAGTCGCCTGGCTACCACAAGTGCTACAAGTCGCCTGGCTACCACAAATCCTACAAGTCGCCTGGCTACCACAAATCCTACAAGTCGCCTGGCCATCACAAATCCTACAAGTCGCCTGGCTACCACAAATCCTACAAGTCGCCTGGCTACCACAAATCCTACAAGTCGCCTGGCTACCACAAATCCTAGAAGTCGCCTGGCCACCACAAATCCTACAAGTCGCCTGGCGACCACAAATCCTACAAGTCGCCTGGCTACCACAAGTGCTACAAGTCGCCTGGCTACCACAAATCCTACAAGTCGCCTGGCTACCACAAATCCTACAAGTCGCCTGGCCATCACAAATCCTACAAGTCGCCTGGCTACCACAAATCCTACAAGTCGCCTGGCTACCACAAATCCTACAAGTCGCCTGGCTACCACAAATCCTAGAAGTCGCCTGGCCACCACAAATCCTACAAGTCGCCTGGCTACCACAAATGATTACAAGTCGCCTGGCCACCACAAATCCAACAAGTCGCCTGGCTACCACAAATCATACAAGTCGCCTGGCTACCACAAATCCTACAAGTCGCCTGGCTACCACAAATCCTACAAGTCGCCTGGCTACCACAAATCCTACAAGTCGCCTGGCCAACACAAATCCTACAAGTCGCCTGGCTACCACAAATCCTACAAGTCGCCTGGCCACCACAAATCCTACAAGTCGCCTGGCTACCACAAATCCTACAAGTCGCCTGGCTACCACAAATCCTACAAGTCGCCTGGCTACCACAAATCCTACAAGTCGCCTGGCCACCACAAATCCTACAAGTCGCCTGGCCACAACAAATCCTACAAGTCGCCTGGCCACCACAAATCCTACAAGTCGCCTGGCTACCACAAATCCTACAAGTCGCCTGGCTACCACAAATCCTACAAGTCGCCTGGCTACCACAAATCCTACAAGTCGCCTGGCTACCACATATCCTACAAGTCGCCTGGCTACCACAAATCCTACAAGTCGCCTGGCCACCACAAATCCTACAAGTCGCCTGGCTACCACAAATCCTACAAGTCGCTTGGCTACCACAAATCCTACAAGTCGCCTGGCCACCACGAATCCTACAAGTCGCTTGGCCACCACAAATCCTACAAGTCGCCTGGCTACCACAAATCCTACAAGTCGCCTGGCTACCACAAATCCTACAAGTCGCTTGGCTACCACAAATCCTACAAGTCGCCTGGCCACCACGAATCCTACAAGTCGCTTGGCCACCACAAATCCTACAAGTCGCCTGGCTACCACAAATCCTACAAGTCGCCTGGCTACCACAAATCCTACAAGTCGCCTGGCTACCACAAATCCTACAAGTAGCCTGGCCACGACAAATCCTACAAGTCGCCTGGCCACCACAAATCCTACAAGTCGCCTGGCCACCACAAATCCTACAAGTCGCCTGGCTACAACAAATCCTACAAGTCGCCTGGCTACCACAAATCCTTCAAGTCGCCTGGCTACCACAAACCCTACAAGTCGCCTGGCTACCACAAATCCTACAAGTCGCCTGGCTACCACAAATTCTACAAGTCGCCTGGCCACCACAAATCCTACAAGTCGCCTGGCCACCACAAATCCTACAAGTCGCCTGCCTGTCACAAGTGCTACAAGTCGCCTGGCTACCACAAGTCCTACAAGTCGCCTGGCTACCACAAGTCCTACAAGTCGCCTGGCTGCCACAAGTCCTACAAGTCTCCTGGCAACCACAAATCCTACAAGTCGCCTGGCTACCACAGGTCCTACAAGTCGCCTGGCTACCACAAGTCCTACAAGTCGCCTGGCCACCACAAATCCTACAAGTCGCCTGGCTACCACAGGTCCTACAAGTCGCCTGGCTACCACAAATCCTACAAGTCGCCTGGCTACCACAGGTCCTACAAGTCGCCTGGCTACCACAAGTCCTACAAGTCGCCTGGCTGCCACAAGTCCTACAAGTCGCCTGGCCACCACAAGTCCTACAAGTCGCCTGGCTGCCACAAGTCCTACAAGTCGCCTGGCCACCAAAAGTCCTACAAGTCGCCTGGCCACCACAAGTCCTACAAATCGCCTGGCTGCCACAAGTCCTACAAGTCGCCTGGCTACCACAAGTCCTACAAGTCGTCTGGCTGCCACAAGTCCTACAAGTCGCCTGGCTACCACAAGTCCTACAAGTCACCTGGCTGCCACAAGTCCTACAAGTCGCCTGGCCACCACAAGTCCTACAAGTCGCCTGGCTGCCACAAGTCCTATAAGTCGCCTGGCTACCACAAGTGCTACAAGTCGCCTGGCTGCCACAAGTCCTACAAGTCGCCTGGCTGCCACAACTCCTACAAGTCGCCTGGCCACCACAAGTCCTACAAGTCGCCTGGCCACCACAAGTCCTACAAGTCGCCTGGCTGCTACAAATCCTACAAGTCGCCTGGCTGCCACAAATCCTACAAGTCGCCTGGCCACCACAAGTGCTACAAGTCGCCTGGCTACCAAAAGCGCTACAAGTCGCCTGGCTACCACAAATCCTACAAGTCGCCTGGCTACCACAAATCCTACAAGTCGCCTGGCCACCACAAATCCTACAAGTCGCCTGGCTATCACAAATCCTACAAGTCGCCTGGCCACCACAAATCCTACAAGTCGCCTGGCTACCACGAATCCTACAAGT
>NC_091345.1:18663288-18688288 GCF_038502225.1 Cherax quadricarinatus
CAACACCTGCAAGCAAGTGTTGCTGGTTCATTAATAACGGCAACACAGGTAAGCAACACCTGCAAACAGGTGTTGCTGGTTCATTAATAACTGCAACACAGGTAAGCAACACCTGCAAACAGGTGTTGCTGATTCATTAATAACTGCAACACAGGTAAGCAACACCTGCAAACAGGTGTTGCTGGTTCATTAATAACTGCAACACAGGTAAGCAACACCTGCAAACAGGTGTTGCTTGTTCATTAATAACTGCAACACAGGTAAGCAACACCTGCAAACAGGTGTTGCTGGTTCATTAATAACTGCAACACAGGTAAGCAACACCTGCAAACAGATGTTGCTGGTTCATTAATAACTGCAACACAGGTAAGCAACACCTGCAAACAGGTGTTGCTGGTTCATTAATAACTGCAACACAGGTAAGCAACACCTGCAAACAGGTGTTGCTGGTTCATTAATAACTGCAACACAGGTAAGGAACACCTGCAAGCAAGTGTTGCTGGTTCATTAATAACTGCAACACAAGTAAGGAAAACCTGCAAGCAAGTGTTGCTGGTTCATTAATAACTGCAACACAGGTAAGCAACACCTGCAAGCAAGTGTTGCTGGTTCATTAATAACGGCAACACAGGTAAGCAACACCTGCAAACAGGTGTTGCTGGTTCATTAATAACTGCAACACAGGTAAGCAACACCTGCAAACAGGTGTTGCTGATTCATTAATAACTGCAACACAGGTAAGCAACACCTGCAAACAGGTGTTGCTGGTTCATTAATAACTGCAACACAGGTAAGCAACACCTGCAAACAGGTGTTGCTTGTTCATTAATAACTGCAACACAGGTAAGCAACACCTGCAAACAGGTGTTGCTGGTTCATTAATAACTGCAACACAGGTAAGCAACACCTGCAAACAGATGTTGCTGGTTCATTAATAACTGCAACACAGGTAAGCAACACCTGCAAACAGGTGTTGCTGGTTCATTAATAACTGCAACACAGGTAAGCAACACCTGCAAACAGGTGTTGCTGGTTCATTAATAACTGCAACACAGGTAAGCAACACCTACAAACAGGTGTTGCTGGTTCATTAATAACTGCAACACAGGTAAGCAACACCTACAAACAGGTGTTGCTGGTTCATTAATAACTGCAACACAGGTAAGCAACACCTACAAACAGGTGTTGCTGGTTCATTAATAACTGCAACACAGGTAAGCAACACCTGCACACAGGTGTTGCTGGTTCATTAATAACTGCAACACAGGTAAGCAACACCTGCACACAGGTGTTGCTGGTTCATTAATAACTGCAACACAGGTAAGCAACACCTGCACACAGGTGTTGCTGGTTCATTAATAACTGCAACACAGGTAAGCAACACCTGCACACAGGTGTTGCTGGTTCATTAATAACTGCAACACAGGTAAGCAACACCTGCAAACAGGTGTTGCTGGTTCATTAATAACTGCAACACCTGCAAACAGGTGTTGCTGGTTCATTAATAACTGCAACACCTGCAAACAGGTGTTGCTGGTTCATTAATAACTGTTAATGTTTTTCGTCTTTGATAAAACAATGAAGATAATTATTTAATTGAGAAATTAAAGAGTTGCAAATATAAGTGATGCAACGGGAGGTGTTGCAGTGATGCAACGGGAGGTGTTGCAGTGATGCAACGGGAGGTGTTGCAGTGATGCAACGGGAGGTGTTGCAGTGATGCAACGGGAGGTGTTGCAGTGATGCAACGGGAGGTGTTGCAGTGATGCAACGGGAGGTGTTGCAGTGATGCAACGGGAGGTGTTGCAGTGATGCAACGGGAGGTGTTGCAGTGATGCAACGGGAGGTGTTGCAGTGATGCAACGGGAGGTGTTGCAGTGATGCAACGGGAGGTGTTGCAGTGATGCAACGGGAGGTGTTGCAGTGATGCAACGGGAGGTGTTGCAGTGATGCAACGGGAGGTGTTGCAGTGATGCAACGGGAGGTGTTGCAGTGATGCAACGGGAGGTGTTGCAGTGATGCAACGGGAGGTGTTGCAGGGATGCAACGGGAGGTGTTGCAGGGAGACAATGGGTGGTGTTGCAGTGACACAACGGGAGGTGTTGCAGTGATGCAACGGGAGGTGTTGCAGGGATGCAACGGGAGGTGTTGCAGTGATGCAACGGGAGGTGTTGCAGTGATGCAACGGGAGGTGTTGCAGGGAGACAGTGGGTGGTGTTGCAGTGACACAACGGGAGGTGTTGCAGTGACAGCGTGTGATACTGTGATTTTTCCATATATGTATGTATATGTCGTGCCGAATAGGCAGAACTTGCGATCTTGGCTTAAATAGCAACGCTCATCTTGCCATATAGGACAAGTGAAAATTTGTGTATGCAATAATTTCGTCAAAATCATTCAGTCCTAACGAAAAAAATACATTTGATTGTCTTTGTTTAGTACTAAATTATTGTAAACGTATTTAAAATATATTTAGTTGGGTTAGGCTAAAATAAATTGCACTTGTTATAATAAGGTTAGGTAAGTTTTCTAAGATTCTTTTGGTGCAAAATTAAAAATTTTAACATTAACATAAATTAAAAAAATATACCTTTAAACGTATAAGAGAAAATTTTAGAAAGGACTTAATTTTAAATGAGTTATTGCTATTTGACCAGTTTTACATATTCGGCACGACACACACACACACACACACACACACACACACACACATATATATATATATATATATATTATATATATATATATATATATATATATATATATATATATATATATATATATATATATATATATATATATATATACATGTATATATATATATATGTCGTGCCGAATAGGCAGAACTTGCCATCTTGGCTTAAATAGCGACGCTCACCTTGCCATATAAGACAAGCGAAAATTTGTTTATGCAATAATTTCGCCAAAATCATTCTGAACTTAACGAAAAAAATATATTTCATTGTGTTTGTTTAGTATTAAATTACTGTAAACAAATCTAAAATATATTTATTTGGGTTAGGCTAAAATAAATTGTTCTTCTTATAATAAGGTTAGGTAAGTTTTCTAAGATTCTTTTGGAGCAAAACTAAAATTTTTTACATTAACATTAATGAATAAAATATATCTTTAAACGTAAAAGAGAAAATTTTAGAAAGGACTTAATTTTAAATGAGTTCTTGCTAATTGACCAGTTTTACATATTCGGCACGACATATATATATATATATATATATATATATATATATATATATATATATATATATATATATATATATATATATATATAGGTAAAATGAAAGGGGGTAAGGCAGCTGGGATTGTTGGGATAAAGATAGAAACGTTAAAAGCAGGTGGGGATGTAGTTTTGGAGTGGTTGGTGCTATTATTTAATAAATGTATGGAAGAGGGTAAGGTACCTAGGGATTGGCAGAGAGTATGCATAGTTCCTTGGTATAAAGGCAAAGGGGACAAGAGTGCAAAAATTGTAGGGGGATAAGTCTGTTGAGTATACCTGGTAAAGTGTATGGTAGAGTTATTATTGAAAGAATTAAGAGTAAGACGGAGAATAGGATAGCAGATGAACAAGGAGGCTTTAGGAAAGGTAGGGGGTGTGTGGACCAGGTGTTTACAGTGAAACATATAAGTGAACAGTATTTAGATAAGGCTAAAGAGGTCTTTGTGGCATTTATGGATTTGGAAAAGGCGTATGACAGGGTGGATAGGGAGGCAATGTGGCAGATGTTGCAGGTGTATGGTATAGGAGGTAGGTTACTGAAAGCAGTGAAGAGTTTTTACGAGGATAGTGAGGCTCAAGTTAGAGTATGTAGGAAAGAGGGAGATTATTTCCCAGTAAAAGTAGGCCTTGGACAAGGATGTGTGATGTCACCGTGGTTGTTTAATTAATATATTTATAGATGGGGTTGTAAGAGAAGTAAATGCGAGGGTCTTGGCAAGAGGCGTGGAGTTAAAAGATAAAGAATCACACACAAAGTGGGAGTTGTCACAGTTGCTCTTTGCTGATGACACTGTGCTCTTGGGAGATTCTGAAGAGAAGTTGCAGAGGTTGGTGGATGAATTTGGTAGGGTATGTAAAAAAAGAAAATTGAAAGTGAATACAGGAAAGAGTAAGGTTATGAGGATAACAAAAAGATTAGGTGATGAAAGATTGGATATCAGATTGGAGGGAGAGAGTATGGAGGAGGTGAATGTATTCAGATATTTGGGAGTGGACGTGTCAGCGGATGGGTCTATGAAAGATGAGGTGAATCATAGAATTGATGAGGGGAAAAGGGTGAGTGGTGCACTTAGGAGTCTGTGGAGACAATTCCCCTCATTGGAGGCAAGGAGGGGAATGTATGAGAGTATAGTTTTACCAACGCTCTTATATGGGTGTGAAGCATGGGTGATGAATGTTGCAGCGAGGAGAAGGCTGGAGGCAGTGGAGATGTCATGTCTGAGGGCAATGTGTGGTGTGAATATAATGCAGAGAATTCGTAGTTTGGAAGTTAGGAAGAGGTGCGGGATTGCCAAAACTGTTGTCCAGAGGGCTGAGGAAGGGTTGTTGATGTGGTTCGGACATGTAGAGAGAATGGAGAGGAACAGAATGACTTCAAGAGTGTATCAGTCTGTAGTGGAAGGAAGGCGGGGTAGGGGTCGGCCTAGGAAAGGTTGGAGGGAGGGGGTAAAGGAGGTTTTGTGTGCGAGGGGCTTCGACTTCCAGCGGGCATGCGTGAGCGTGTTTGAAAGGAGTGAATGGAGACAAATGGTTTTTAATACTTGACGTGCTGTTGGAGTGTGAGCAAAGTAACATTTATGAAGGGATTCAGGGAAACCGGCAGGCCGGACTTGAGTCCTGGAGATGGGAAGTACAGTGCCTGCACTATGAAGGAGGGGTGTTAATGTTGCAGTTTAAAAACTGTAGTGTAAAACACCCTTCTGGCAAGACAGTGATGGAGTGAATGATGGTGAAAGTTTTTCTTTTTCGGGCCATCCTGCCTTGGTGGGAATCGGCCAGTTAATAATATATATATATATATATATATATATATATATATATATATATATATATATATATATATATATATATATATATGTGTGTGTGTGTGTGTGTGTGTGTGTGTGTGTGTGTGTGTGTGTGTGTGTGTGTGTACTCACCTAATTGTACTCACCTAATTGTGGTTGCAGGGGTCGAGACTCAGCTCCTGGCCCCGCCTCTTCACTGATCGCTACTGGATCCTCTCTCTCTCTGCTTCCTGAGCTTTGTCATACTTCTTCTTAAAACTATGTATGGTTCCTGCCTCCACTACTTCACTTGCTAGGCTATTCCACTTGCTGACAACTCTATGACTGAAGAAATACTTCCTAACGTCCCTGTGACTCGTCTGAGTCTTCAGCTTCCAGTTGTGACCCCTTGTCCCTGTGTCCCCTCTCTGGAACATCCTATCTCTGTCCACCTTGTCTATTCCCCGCAGTATCTTGTATGTCGTTATCATGTCTCCCCTGACCCTTCTGTCCTCCAGTGTCGTCAGTCCGATGTCCCTTAACCTTTCCTCGTACGACATTCCCTTGAGCTCTGGGACTAGCCTTGTTGCAAACCTTTGTACTTTCTCTAACTTCTTGACGTGCTTGACCAGGTGTGGGTTCCAGACTGGTGCTGCATACTCCAGTATGGGCCTAACATACACAGTGTACAGTGTCTTGAACGATTCCTTATTAAGGTATCGGAACGCTATTCTCAGGTTTGCCAGGCGCCCGTATGCTGCAGCAGTTTTTTGGTTGATATGTGCCTCCGGTGATGTGCTCGGTGTTATGGTCACCCCAAGGTCTTTCTCCCTGAGTGAGGTCTGTAGTCTTTGTCCACCTAGCCTATACTCTGTCTGCGGTCTTCTTTGCCCCTCCCCAATCTTCATGATTTTGCATTTGGCTGGATTGAATTCGAGAAGCCAGTTACTGGACCACATGTCCAGCCTCTCCAGGTCTCTTTGCAGTCCTGCCTCATCCTCGTCCGATTTAATTCTTCTCATCAACTTCACGTCATCTGCGAACAGGGACACTTCAGAGTCTATTCCTTCCATCATGTCGTTCACATATATCAAAAATAGCACTGGTCCTAGAACTGACCCCTGTGGGACCCCGCTCGTAACAGGCGCCCACTGTGATACCTCTTCACGTACCATGACTCGTTGCTACCTCCTTGTCAGGTATTCCCTTATCCATTGCAGTGCCCTTCCTTTTACGTGTGCCTGATCCTCCAGCTCCTGCACTAATCTCTTGTGGGGAACTGTGTCAAAGGCCTTCCTGCAGTCTAGGAAAACGCAATCTACCCACCCCTCTCTCTCGTGTCTTACTTCTGTTACCTTGTTATAAAACTCCAGGAGGTTTGTGATACAAGATTTGCCTTCTATGAACCCATGCTGGTTTTCATTTATAATCTTGTTCCTTTCCAGGTGTTCGACCACTCTCCTCCTGATAATCTTCTCCATGACTTTGCACACAATACATGTCAGAGACACAGGTCTGTAGTTTAGTGCCTCGTTTCTGTTTCCTTTCTTAAATATGGGGACTACATTAGCTGTCTTCCATTTCTCAGGTAGTTGCTCAGTTTCAAGGAATGTGTTGAAGATTGTGGTTAGAGGCACACACAGCATCTCTGCTCCTTCTCTAAGGACCCATGGGGAGATGTTGTCCGGTCCCATCGCCTTTGAGGTGTCAAGGTCACTTAAGAGCTTCTTCACCTCCTCCTCAGTTGTTCGTATGTCATCCAACACTTGTTGGTATATTCCCTCTTGATGTTCCCTTCTGTGCTGTCTTCCCACAGCCCTTCCTGTCTCTACTGTAAAAACTTCCTTAAATCTCCTGTTCAGCTCCTCACATACCTCCTGATCATTTCTTGTGAGTTCTCCACCTTCTGTCCTTAATCTGATCACCTGGTCTTTGACTGTTGTCTTCCTCCTGATGTGGCTATACAACAGTTTCGGGTCAGTCTTGATTCTCGATGCTAAGTCATTTTCATACTGTCGCTGGGCCTCCCTCCTTACCTGTGCGTACTCATTCCTGGCTCTGCGACTGATCTCCCTATTTTCGTGTGTTCTCTGCCTTCTGTACTTTTTCCATTCTCTATTGCACTTTGTTTTTGCCTCCTTACACCGTCGGGTAAACCAGGGGCTCGTTCTGGTCTTCCCGTTGTTACTGATGCCCTTGGGAATGAACCTTTCCACTGCCTCCTTGCATTTTGTTGCTACATATTCCATCATTTCATTTACTGGCTTTCCTGCCAGTTCTCTGTCCCACTGGACCTCCCGCAGGAAGTTCTTCAACCCTATGTAGTCCCCTCTTTTATAGTGTGTGTGTGTGTGTGTGTGTGTGTGTGTGTGTGTGTGTGTGTGTGTGTGTGTGTGTGTGTGTGTGTGTGTGTGTGTGTGTGTGTGTGTGTGTGTGTGTGTGTGTGTGTGTGTGTGTGTGTGTGTGTGTGTGTGTGTGTGTGTGTGTGTGTTTGTCTGTGTGTGTGTTTGTGTGTGTCTCTGTGTCTGGGTCTTATATGCAACTGCATCCGGCAGCTGGCCAACAGGCAGGTGTCGCCCACCGATCAATATGTTTGTTGCAAGATGTTGCTGTTGCAGCACCTCTGTTGCAGCGTGCAGGATGTTCTGTTATGAGTCCAGGGCAGCAACAGTACCTCTGTTGGAGAGTATAGTACCGGTGTTGTAGGGTGTAGTACCTGTGTTATATAGTGTAGCACCTGTGTTGCATGGTGTAGTACCTGTGTTGCATGGTGTAGTTCCTGTGTTGCATGGTGTAGTACCTGTGTTGCATGGTGCAGTACCTGTGTTGCATAGTGTAGTAGCTGTGTTGCACAGTGTAGTACCTGTGTTGCATGGTATAGTACCTGTGTTGCATAGTGTAGTACCTGTGTTGCATAGTGTAGTACCTGTGCTGCATAGTGTAGTACCGGTGTTGCATAGTGTAGTACCTGTGTTGCATAGTGTAGTACCTGTGCTGCATAGTGTAGTACCGGTGTTGCATAGTGTAGTATCCGTGTTGCATAATGTAGTACCTGTGTTGCATAGTGTAGTACCTGTGCTGCATAGTGTAGTACCGGTGTTGCATAGTGTAGTACCTGTGTTGCATAGTGTAGTACCTGTGCTGCATAGTGTAGTACCTGTGTTGCATAGTGTAGTACCTGTGTTGCATAGTGTAGTATCCGTGTTACATAGTGTAGTACCTGTGTTGCATAGTGTAGTACCTGTGTTGCATAGTGTAGTACCTGTGTTGCATAGTGTAGTACCTGTGTTGCATAGTGTAGTACCTGTGTTGCATAGTGTAGTACCTGTGCTGCATAGTGTAGTACCGGTGTTGCATAGTGTAGTACCTGTGTTGCATAGTGTAGTACCTGTGCTGCATAGTGTAGTACCGGTGTTGCATAGTGTAGTATCCGTGTTGCATAATGTAGTACCTGTGTTGCATAGTGTAGTACCTGTGCTGCATAGTGTAGTACCGGTGTTGCATAGTGTAGTACCTGTGTTGCATAGTGTAGTACCTGTGCTGCATAGTGTAGTACCTGTGTTGCATAGTGTAGTACCTGTGTTGCATAGTGTAGTATCCGTGTTGCATAGTGTAGTACCTGTGTTGCATAGTGTAGTACCTGTGTTGCATAGTGTAGTATCCGTGTTGCATAGTGTAGTACCTGTGTTGCATAGTGTAGTACCTGTGTTGCATAGTGTAGTACCTGTGTTGCATAGTGTAGTACCTGTGCTGCATAGTGTAGTACCTGTGTTGCATAGTGTAGTATCCGTGTTGCATAGTGTAGTACCTGTGTTGCATAGTGTAGTACCTGTGTTGCATAGTGTAGTATCCGTGTTGCATAATGTAGTACCTGCGTTGCATAGTGTAGTGCGTATGTTGCGTAGTGTAGTAGGTGCGTTGCAAAGGGTAGTATCTGTGTTGCATAGTGCAGTACCGGTGTTGCATAGTGTAGTACCTGTGTTGCATAGTGTAGTACCGGTGTTGCATAGTGTAGTATCCGTGTTGCATAGTGTAGTACCGGTATTGCACAGTGTAGTATCCGTGTTGCATAGTGTAGTACCGGTATTGCATAGTGTAGTACCTGTGTTGCATAGTGTAGTACCGGTGTTGCATAGTGTAGTATCCGTGTTGCATAGTGTAGTACCGGTGTTGCACAGTGTAGTATCCGTGTTGCATAGTGTAGTACCGGTATTGCACAGTGTAGTATCCGTGTTGCATAGTGTAGTACCGGTATTGCATAGTGTAGTACCTGTGTTGCAGTGTATAGTACGTGTATTGCGTGATGTAGTATCTGTGTCGCATTTAGTACTTGTGTTGCATGTTGTAGCACCGGTGTTGTAGGGTGTAATATCTGTGTTGTAAGGTGTAGTACCAGTGTTGCAGCGAGACGAACGTTGTTACGTGTAGTGAGAACACTGGTCAGAACACACGTTATCTCCTCAGGGAACTCATGAGTTGTTGAGCAGAAGAATGAACAAAAGAGAGAGAGAGAGAGAGAGAGAGAGAGAGAGAGAGAGAGAGAGAGAGAGAGAGAGAGAGAGAGAGAGAGAGAGAGAGAGAGAGCAAGCAAATCGTGAGAGAGGACGAGGACTGTAATAATGATGTCTTTTTTTTGACCTCTAGTGTCCTCTGAGGTTCTCCGTTGTCCTTTGAAGGTTCTATCAACCTCTGAGGACTTCTACTGTCCTCTGATTTTCAGTGTTCGTCGGTATGAGTCTTGGTTCGGCTTATGTGGTATGTACTTTTATGATACGAGAATGTGATGGTTTTATTAAATGGGGTTAGAAGTCAGATCCTGGATCCCGGAGGAGCCTTAACAGCAGTTAATGGGAGTACATGGGAGTACGTGAACGTACATGGTCGTACATAAGACCGCATAGAACTTTGAGATCTGCATTGAGGCTATTTGCTGTCTAGATTAGGAGCTATTGTTTATTATCTAGGTGTATAATCAGGGGTGGAAAAGCAGAAGGTTCTCTCCTCACCCTGAACTCTCTCCGGCCACTGGCGGCATGAACAGAGTGGGGAAAACATTCCATATATGAAAAATTGCTTGGGATTTACCGTAAGACATGCAACCGGATGATAAACGTGAGACACAAGTATGTCTCCGAAATTAGTACTTTTTTCTAAACTGCTGGTGCTTATTCTCAGAGATGTGTATACCGGTGGTTCTACTTATGGCTACCACCAGCTCTACTGTACCTGCTACAAAGCTCTGCCTTTACTGCTATGGTTGACATGGTTGCATTGTTGTCGACTGATCGTCCTGGTGGAGTTGATGATCAGATATCAGGACTCATGTAACTCCACAATCTCTCACCTACTGAATACACATGACAGTCTGCAGGGGTTCAATATCTTTAATGTCTGACTAAGATCTCCTCGTAGTCTTCTTTTCCTGAGAGAGAGAGAAAAAGATGAATGCGCTGAGTATTTCTTCGTAAGGATTGGTATGTTACTCTCCGGACAACGTCGTGGACTTGTGATTCAAGTATTGACATTGTCCCTGAGCAGAGGCCCTTCCCTCTACCTTCTCTAGTAAATTTTCGTCTTTTATGTAATTAGGTGACCAAAACTGGACGGAATACTGAAGATGCCGTTTAACAGATTTATTATAGAGAGTCAGTAAGTTATCTTGTGTTTTATGCTTAAGGTTTCTGTGGAACCTATCGTTCCATTGTTTGGTACTCCTGAGGTCGTTGTTAACGATTACTCCAAGATCCTGTTCTGTTCTCGATCCAGTAAGTCTGTTGTCAAACACTTAATATTCACGTTTGAGAGTATTGTACCCAAAATACATTATTATTTTGCACTGGTCAACGTTGACAGTCATCTTGGGCGCCACCGACCACGAACACTGCTGCACACTCACTGCTGCACACTCACTGCTGCACACTCACTGCTGCACACTCACTGCTGCACACTCACTCCTCACACAATTTACTCTCGATGCTTTTCATTTTTCCAGTTTGATTCCATTATCAAATACTGTTATCTTTGATATTATCTCTCCCTTCATGTGGAGTGAACCAAGAACTAATTTATATATAGGGCTGGTAAGCCAGCGTTTGATGGTCACTCGTATCCGGCACTCAGTATTTCTGTCTCATCATTCATCTCTTTCTCTCTCTTTCTCTCCATTTCTCTTTCTGTTTCATCGATCTTAGTGGCTTCAATCTCCCTCATCTTCCTCGTCAAAACGTTTTTTTCCAGAGACTATGAGATGTAAGTGAGTGTTTTGCTCGGGGAGAATGTGTTACGGTGTTGATACCACCCAGACTCTAGCTCATTACTTTCTCTCTCTCTCTCTCTCTCTCTCCCTCTTTTTTTCTCTCTCTCTCTCTCTCTCTCTCTCTCTCTCTCTCTCTCTCTCTCTCTCTCTCTCTCTCTCTCTCTCTCTCTCTCTCTCTCTCTCTCTCTCTCTGTCTTTGTCTGTCTGTCTGTCTGTCTCTATCTATCTCTGTCTCTGTCTCTCTCTCCCTCTCCCTCTCCCTCTCCCTCTCTCTCTCTCTCTCTCTCTCTCTCTCTCTCTCTCTCTCTCTCTCTCTCTCTCTCTCTCTCTCTCTCTCTCTCTCTCTCTCTCTCACTCTCACCCCTCACGTCAATCATGCTGCCCAGCGTTATCATTTAATGACACCTGACCTCCATACAGCGGCCCGTATCTTACTATAGGTTGCCACTAGAAAGTTTCTCCATTAATATTCTATCACTTATATTATCACTCATCACAAACAACAACATCCAGCAATTAAAACCAAAGCCAAAGAAAACTGGGTGATTTTTGTTTTATTGTCTTTCTGGGGCGAATAAAAGTGCGGAAACCAAGATGGAAGCCATGTAAACACGTGACGTCATCAATATACTGCAAAGATGGCCGCCATGTAAACACATGACGTCATCAAGATACTGCAAAGATGGCCGCCATGTAAACTCGTGACATCATCAACATACTGCAAAGATGGCCGCCATGTAAACACGTGACGTCATCAACATACTGCCAAAGATGGCGGTCATGTGAACAAGTGACATCACCCAAATACCAAGAACCAAGATGGCGGTCATGTAAGCAAGTGACGTCACCCAAATACTAAGAAGGAAGATGGCGGTCATGTAAACAAGTGACGTCAGAGGTACCAGCAGGTGTGCAGTTATCGAGGTGAAGGTGAAAGGTGTATTAATGTGTTATTAAGCAAGCTTGGGTACGGTGGTGCGCCCCTATGACTGTGTGGTTAGTAACTCCAGAAGGAGAGATACGCCTAAGATTATGAAAGAGAGAGAGAGAGAGAGAGTGAGAGATAAATCGTGGATAACGAAAGACTGTAAGAAAGAGAAAATAAAGTATATAAAAAATCCTCGCCTGTGCATCGAAATTCTTTTTATCAGTAGATTATACTGTCTTCATCTCTTTCTCTCTCTCTTACTCCCATTCTCTCTCTCTCTCTCTCCCTCCCTCTTTCTTTCTCTCTCTCTCTTTCTCTCTCTCTCTCTTTCTCTAGTCTCTCTCTCTTTCTTTCTCTGTCTCTCTGTCTCTCTGTCTCCCTGCACCAGCAACAACGGGTCGGCCAATATAACAGCACCTGCCAGCAACAGGTGTTGGCAGGGCAGGTGTTGGCATCTGGTATTAAACCATCCTCAACCCCACACTCTCTCTCTTGCTTTCTAAGACAGGTGTTCAACTTACTGAACACTTCTGAAACCTGAACCCACTGGGTCTTACGAACGTTATTTTTATTTAGGTCAACCAAGTTAGTATTGTTATATAGTATACACGATAAACAGTTTAATTTCATTATCGTGTTTCTCAGCCATGTACTCCAAAGTGCAATGTACTCAAGTTGTACACTAATGTACAGACTCTAACTACTGTCCCTGTGTGCCCCTGTGTATCTATGTATGTTCCTGTGCGCCCATGTGTGTCCCTGTGCGCCCCTGTGTTTCCCTGTGTGTTCCTGTGTGTCCTTGTGTGTCCCTGTGTGTCCCTGTGTGTCCCTGTGTGTCCCTTTGTGTCCTTGTGTGTCCCTGTGTGTCCCTGTGTGTCCCTGCGTGTCTCCGTTTGTCCCTGTGTGTCCCTGTGTGTCCGACGCTCGCTACCACTCAACCACTCTCATTAACATGCAGTGCCGAATAAGTAAAACTTGCTATTTTAGCTTAAATAGCAACGCTCTTCTTGCCGAATAGAGCAAGCAAAAATTTCTGTATGCAGTAATTTCGCAAAAATCAGTCAAAACCTAAAGAAAAAAAAATATATTTCACTGTGTTTGTTTATTATTAATTATTATAAACGTATATAAAATATATTTAGTTGGATTAGGCTAGCCTTACTAGAGATATTAACAATGCAAGGAATTCGCAAGAGCAGGCGAAATATACACAAACACTGATTTCTGGCTGAAGGAGACTCGAACCTACGAACCTTGGAACAAGGTACGCAGTGCTTTACCAATCTACCCAATCTGCCTACTCTTGCGAATTCCTTGCATTGTTAATATCTTTAGTAAGGCTGATGCATGCAGGGGATGAGATGAAAAGCTGTAAGCCTTCTCCCTGAAAGCTGGCTGCCTTGGATCAAAGTCTAGCACAAGCTGGACTCCAAGGTATTGGTCCAGTGTGGGTAGATTGGTAAAGCACTATACATGTATATATATATATATATATATATATATATATATATATATATATATATATATATATATATGTATATATATATATACAAAGACTGATCTCTGGCTGAAGGAGACTCGAAACTACGAACCTTGGAATAAGGTACGCAGTGCTTTACCAATCTACCCACACTGGACAATACATTGACGTGTAGCTTTCGCTACACGTTTGATCCAAGGCAGCCAGCTTTCAGGGAGAAGGCTTACAGCTTTTCATCTCATCCCCTGCATGCATCAGCCTTACTAGAGATTAGAACAATGCAAGGAATTCGCGAGAGCAGGCGAAATATACACAAACACTGATCTCTGGTATTAGTGTCCAGTGTGGGTAGACGGGTAAAGCACTGCGTACCTTGTTCCAAGGTTCGTAGGTTCGAGTCTCCTTCAGCCAGAGATCAGTGTTTGTGTATATTTCGCATGCTCTCATGAATTCCTTGCATATATATATATATATATATATATATATATATATATATATATATATATATATATATATATATATATATATATATATATATATATATATATATTTATATTCACATTAATATTTATATGGTATGTGTAGAAGGCTAAGTAAATTTCTATGATATTGAGTTTTGTGTTATTAATCCAGTGAAGATTCACTCTAGTTCCCTCACTCTCACTCGAGTGTCCTCTGATCTGCACTAGTCTTGTATCTTCACTCTCTTCACTCTCTTCACTATCTTCACTCTCTTCACTCTCTTCACTCTCTTCACCTCTCTTCACCTCTCTTACTCTCTTCACTCTCTTCACTATCTTCCTCTCTTCACTCTCTTCACTATCTTCACTATCTTCACCTCTCTTCCACTCTCTTACTCTCTTCACTATCTTCCACTCTCTTCCTCTCTTCACTCTCTTCACTATCTTCACTATCTTACCTCTCTTCACTATCTTCACTATCTTCCTCTCTTCACTATCTTCCTCTCTTCACTATCTTCACTATCTTCACTCTCTTCACTCTCTTCACTCTCTTCACTATCTTCACTATCTTCACTCTTCTTTACTCTCTTCACTCTCTTCACTATCTTCACTCTCTTCACTCTCTTCCTCTCTTCACTATCTTCACTCTCTTCCTCTCTTCCTCTCTTCCTCTCGTAACTATCTTCACTATCTTCACTCTCTTCACTCTCTTCACTCTCTTCACCTCTCTTCACTATCTTCACCTTACTTCACTATCTTCACTCTCTTCACTATCTTCACTATCTTCACTCTCTTCACTATCTTCACTCTCTTCACTCTCTTCACTATCTTCAATATCTTCACTCTCTTCAATCTCTTCACTATCTTCACTATCTTCACTATCTTCACTCTCTTCACTATCTTCACTATCTTCACTCTCTTCACTATCTTCACTCTCTTCACTATCTTCACTCTCTTCACTATCTTCACTCTCTTCACTCTCTTCACTCTCTTCACTATCTTCACTATCTTCACTCTCTTCACTCTCTTCACTCTCTTCACTCTCTTCACTATCTTCACTCTCTTCACTCTCTTCACTCTCTTCACTATCTTCACTATCTTCACTCTCTTCACTCTCTTCACTCTCTTCACTATCTTCACTCTCTTCCACTCTTCACTCTCTTCACTATCTTCACTATCTTCACTCTCTTCACTATCTTCACTATCTTCACTCTCTTCACTATCTTCACTCTCTTCACTCTCTTCACTATCTTCAATATCTTCACTCTCTTCAATCTCTTCACTATCTTCACTATCTTCACTCTCTTCACTCTCTTCACTCTCTTCACTATCTTCACTATCTTCTTCACTATCTTCTTCACTGTCTTCTTCACTATCTTCACTATCTTCACTGTCTTCTTCACTATCTTCTTCACTATCTTCTTCACTATTTTCTTCACTATCTTCACTATCTTCTTCACTATCTTTCAATATCTTCACTCTCTTCAATCTCTTCCTACTATCTTCATATCTTCACTCTCTTCACTCTCTTCACTCTCTTCACTATCTTCACTCTCTTCACTCTCTTCACTCTCTTCACTATCTTCACTCTCTTCACTCTCTTCACTCTCTTCACTCTCTTCACTCTCTTCACTCTCTTCACTATCTTCACTCTCTTCACTCTCTTCACTATCTTCACTATCTTCACTCTCTTCACTATCTTCACTCTCTTCTCTCTCTTCACTCTCTTCACTATCTTCTCTTCTTCACTCTTCACCTCTCTTCACTCTCTTCACTATCTTCACTATCTTCACTATCTTCACTATCTTCTTCACTGTCTTCTTCACTATCTTCACTATCTTTACTATCTTCACTATCTTCACTCTCTTCACTCTCTTCACTCTCTTCACTCTCTTCACTATCTTCACTCTCTTCACTCTCTTCACTCTCTTCACTATCTTCACTCTCTTCACTCTCTTCACTATCTTCACTATCTTCACTCTCTTCACTATCTTCACTCTCTTCACTCTCTTCACTCTCTTCACTATCTTCACTCTCTTCACTCTCTTCACTATCTTCAATATCTTCACTCTCTTCACTCTCTTCACTCTCTTCACTCTCTTCACTCTCTTCACTATCTTCACTCTCTTCACTATCTTCACTATCTTCACTATCTTCACTATCTTCACTCTCTTCACTCTCTTCACTCTCTTCACTCTCTTCACTCTCTTCACTATCTTCACTATCTTCACTCTCTTCACTCTCTTCACTATCTTCACTCTCTTCACTCTCTTCACTATCTTCACTCTCTTCACTATCTTCACTCTCTTCACTCTCTTCACTCTCTTCACTATCTTCACTCTCTTCACTCTCTTCACTATCTTCACTATCTTCACTCTCTTCACTATCTTCACTCTCTTCACTCTCTTCACTATCTTCACTATCTTCACTCTCTTCACTATCTTCACTCTCTTCACTCTCTTCACTATCTTCAATATCTTCACTCTCTTCAATCTCTTCACTATCTTCACTATCTTCACTCTCTTCACTCTCTTCACTCTCTTCACTATCTTCACTATCTTCACTCTCTTCACTCTCTTCACTATCTTCACTCTCTTCACTCTCTTCACTCTCTTCACTATCTTCACTATCTTCACTATCTTCACTCTCTTCACTCTCTTCACTATCTTCACTATCTTCACTCTCTTCACTATCTTCACTCTCTTCACTCTCTTCACTCTCTTCACTCTCTTCACTATCTTCACTCTCTTCACTCTCTTCACTCTCTTCACTCTCTTCACTATCTTCACTCTCTTCACTCTCTTCACTCTCTTCACTCTCTTCACTCTCTTCACTATCTTCACTCTCTTCACTATCTTCACTCTCTTCACTATCTTCACTCTCATCACTCACTCTCTTCACTCTCTTCACTCTCTTCACTCTCTTCACTCTCTTCACTCTCTTCACTCTCTTCAATCTCTTCACTCTCTTCACTCTCTTCACTACTTCACTCTCTTCACTCTCTTCACTCTCTTCACTCTCTTCACTCACTCTCTTCACTATCTTCACTATCTTCACTCTCTTCACTCTCTTCACTCTCTTCACTCTCTTCACTCTCTTCACTCTCTTCACTCTCTTCACTCTCTTCACTCTCTTCACTCTCTTCACTATCTTCACTCTCTTCACTCTCTTCACTCTCTTCACTCTCTTCACTCTCTTCACTCTCTTCACTCTCTTCACTCTCTTCACTCTCTTCACTCTCTTCACTCTCTTCACTCTCTTCACTATCTTCACTATCTTCACTCTCTTCACTCTCTTCACTCTCTTCACTATCTTCACTCTCTTCACTCTCTTCACTCTCTTCACTCTCTTCACTATCTTCACTATCTTCACTCTCTTCACTCTCTTCACTCTCTTCACTCTCTTCACTCTCTTCACTATCTTCACTATCTTCACTCTCTTCACTATCTTCACTATCTTCACTCTCTTCACTATCTTCACTCTCTTCACTCTTCACTCTCTTCACTCACTCTCTTCACTCTCTTCACTATCCACACTCACTATCTTCACTCTCTTCACTCTCTTCACTATCTTCACTCTCTTCACTCTCTTCACTCTCTTCACTATCTTCACTATCTTCACTCTCTTCACTATCTTCACTATCTTCACTCTCTTCACTATCTTCACTCTCTTCACTCTCTTCACTATCTTCAATATCTTCACTCTCTTCAATCTCTTCACTATCTTCATCTTCACTATCTTCACTCTCTTCACTATCTTCACTATCTTCACTATCTTCACTCTCTTCACTCTCTTCACTCTCTTCACTCTCTTCACTCTCTTCACTCTCTTCACTCTCTTCACTATCTTCACTCTCTTCACTCTCTTCACTCTCTTCACTCTCTTCACTCTCTTCACTATCTTCACTCTCTTCACTCTCTTCACTCTCTTCACTATCTTCACTCTCTTCACTCTCTTCACTATCTTCACTCTCTTCACTCTCTTCACTCTCTTCACTCTCTTCACTCTCTTCACTATCTTCACTCTCTTCACTATCTTCACTCTCTTCACTATCTTCACTATCTTCACTATCTTCACTCTCTTCACTATCTTCACTCTCTTCACTATCTTCACTATCTTCACTCTCTTCACTCTCTTCACTATCTTCACTATCTTCACTATCTTCACTCTCTTCACTATCTTCACTATCTTCACTATCTTCACTCTCTTCACTATCTTCACTATCTTCACTCTCTTCACTATCTTCACTATCTTCACTCTCTTCACTCTCTTCACTCTCTTCACTATCTTCACTATCTTCACTATCTTCACTCTCTTCACTATCTTCACTATCTTCACTATCTTCACTATCTTCACTATCTTCACTATCTTCACTATCTTCACTCTCTTCACTCTCTTCACTCTCTTCACTATCTTCACTATCTTCACTCTCTTCACTCTCTTCACTATCTTCACTCTCTTCACTATCTTCACTCTCTTCACTCTCTTCACTATCTTCACTATCTTCACTCTCTTCACTCTCTTCACTCTCTTCACTATCTTCACTCTCTTCACTATCTTCACTCTCTTCACTATCTTCACTATCTTCACTCTCTTCACTATCTTCACTCTCTTCACTATCTTCACTATCTTCACTCTCTTCACTATCTTCACTCTCTTCACTATCTTCACTCTCTTCACTATCTCATCTTCACTATCTTCACTCTCTTCACTATCTTCACTCTCTTCACTATCTTCACTATCTTCACTATCTTCACTCTCTTCACTATCTTCACTATCTTCACTATCTTCACTATCTTCACTATCTTCACTCTCTTCACTATCTTCACTATCTTCACTCTCTTCACTATCTTCACTCTCTTCACTATCTTCACTCTCTTCACTATCTTCACTATCTTCACTATCTTCACTCTCTTCACTCTCTTCACTCTCTTCACTATCTTCACTCTCTTCACTATCTTCACTATCTTCACTATCTTCACTCTCTTCACTATCTTCACTCTCTTCACTATCTTCACTATCTTCACTCTCTTCACTATCTTCACTATCTTCACTCTCTTCACTATCTTCACTCTCTTCACTATCTTCACTCTCTTCACTCTCTTCACTCTCTTCACTATCTTCACTCTCTTCACTATCTTCACTCTCTTCACTCTCTTCACTCTCTTCACTATCTTCACTCTCTTCACTATCTTCACTCTCTTCACTATCTTCACTCTCTTCACTATCTTCACTCTCTTCACTATCTTCACTATCTTCACTCTCTTCACTCTCTTCACTATCTTCACTCTCTTCACTATCTTCACTCTCTTCACTATCTTCACTCTCTTCACTATCTTCACTATCTTCACTATCTTCACTCTCTTCACTATCTTCACTCTCTTCACTATCTTCACTCTCTTCACTCTCTTCACTATCTTCACTATCTTCACTATCTTCACTCTCTTCACTATCTTCACTCTCTTCACTCTCTTCACTATCTTCACTCTCTTCACTCTCTTCACTCTCTTCACTATCTTCACTATCTTCACTCTCTTCACTATCTTCACTCTCTTCACTCTCTTCACTCTCTTCACTCTCTTCACTCTCTTCACTATCTTCACTCTCTTCACTATCTTCACTCTCTTCACTATCTTCACTATCTTCACTATCTTCACTCTCTTCACTATCTTCACTCTCTTCACTATCTTCACTCTCTTCACTCTCTTCACTATCTTCACTATCTTCACTATCTTCACTCTCTTCACTATCTTCACTCTCTTCACTCTCTTCACTCTCTTCACTCTCTTCACTCTCTTCACTATCTTCACTATCTTCACTATCTTCACTCTCTTCACTATCTTCACTCTCTTCACTCTCTTCACTCTCTTCACTCTCTTCACTATCTTCACTATCTTCACTCTCTTCACTCTCTTCACTATCTTCACTCTCTTCACTCTCTTCACTCTCTTCACTATCTTCACTCTCTTCACTCTCTTCACTCTCTTCACTCTCTTCACTATCTTCACTCTCTTCACTATCTTCACTCTCTTCACTCTCTTCACTATCTTCACTCTCTTCACTATCTTCACTCTCTTCACTCTCTTCACTATCTTCACTCTCTTCACTATCTTCACTATCTTCACTCTCTTCACTATCTTCACTCTCTTCACTCTCTTCACTATCTTCACTCTCTTCACTCTCTTCACTCTCTTCACTCTCTTCACTATCTTCACTCTCTTCACTCTCTTCACTATCTTCACTATCTTCACTCTCTTCACTATCTTCACTATCTTCACTATCTTCACTATCTTCACTCTCTTCACTATCTTCACTCTCTTCACTCTCTTCACTATCTTCACTTTCTTCACTCTCTTCACTCTCTTCACTCTCTTCACTATCTTCACTATCTTCACTCTCTTCACTATCTTCACTATCTTCACTATCTTCACTATCTTCACTATCTTCACTCTCTTCACTATCTTCACTATCTTCACTATCTTCACTATCTTCACTATCTTCACTCTCTTCACTCTCTTCACTCTCTTCACTATCTTCACTCTCTTCACTATCTTCACTATCTTCACTCTCTTCACTCTCTTCACTATCTTCACTCTCTTCACTCTCTTCACTATCTTCACTCTCTTCACTCTCTTCACTATCTTCACTCTCTTCACTCTCTTCACTCTCTTCACTCTCTTCACTCTCTTCACTATCTTCACTCTCTTCACTCTCTTCACTATCTTCACTATCTTCACTCTCTTCACTCTCTTCACTCTCTTCACTATCTTCACTATCTTCACTATCTTCACTCTCTTCACTCTCTTCACTATCTTCACTATCTTCACTATCTTCACTCTCTTCACTCTCTTCACTCTCTTCACTATCTTCACTATCTTCACTCTCTTCACTCTCTTCACTATCTTCACTATCTTCACTATCTTCACTCTCTTCACTCTCTTCACTATCTTCACTCTCTTCACTATCTTCACTATCTTCACTATCTTCACTCTCTTCACTATCTTCACTATCTTCACTATCTTCACTATCTTCACTCTCTTCACTATCTTCACTCTCTTCACTATCTTCACTATCTTCACTATCTTCACTATCTTCACTCTCTTCACTCTCTTCACCTCTCTACTAAGTAATTGAATGTCAGAATTGAGTGATGAAGCATGATTTTCTAAGAGGTGCCGTCAATCTTCTGTGTGTGTGTGTGTGTGTGTGTGTGTGTGTGTGTGTGTGTGTGTGTGTGTGTGTGTGTGTGTGTGTGTGTGTGTCTGTGTCTGTGTGTGTGTGTGTCTGTGTGTGTGTGTGTGTGTGTGTGTGTGTGTGTGTGTGTGTGTGTGTGTGTGTGTGTGTGTGTGTGTGTGTGTGTGTGTGTGTGTGTGTGTGTGTGTCTGTGTCTGTGTGTGTGTGTGTCTGTGTGTGTGTGTGTGTGTGTGTGTGTGTGTGTGTGTGTGTGTGTGTGTGTGTGTGTGTGTGTGTGTGTGTGTGTGTGTGTGTGTGTGTGTGTGTGTGTGTGTGTGTGTGTGTGTGTGTGTCTGTGTGTGTGTGTGTGTGTGTGTGTGTGTGTGTGTGTGTGTGTGTGTGTCTGTGTCTGTGTGTGTGTGTGTCTGTGTGTGTGTGTGTGTGTGTGTGTGTGTGTGTGTGTGTGTGTGTGTGTGTGTGTGTGTGTGTGTGTGTGTGTGTGTGTGTGTGTGTGTGTGTGTGTGTGTGTGTGTGTGTGTGTGTGTGTGTGTGTGTGTGTGTGTGTGTGTGTGTGTGTGTGTGTGTGTGTGTGTGTGTGTGTGTGTGTGTGTGTGTGTGTGTGTGTGTGTGTGTGTGTGTGTGTGTGTGTGTGTGTGTGTGTGTGTGTGTGTCTGTGTGTGTGTGTGTGTGTGTGTGTGTGTGTGTGTGTGTGTGTGTGTGTGTGTGTGTGTGTGTGTGTGTCTGTGTGTGTGTGTGTGTGTGTGTGTGTGTGTGTGTGTGTGTGTGTGTCTGTGTGTGTGTGTGTGTGTGTGTGTGTGTGTGTGTGTGTGTGTGTGTGTGTGTCTGTGTGTGTGTGTGTGTGTGAGTGTGTGTGTGTGTGTGTGTGTGTGTGTGTGTGTGTGTGTGTGTGTGTGTGTGTGAGTGTCTGTGTGTGTGTGTGTGTGTGTGTGTGTGTGTGTGTGTCTGTGTGTGTGTGTGTGTGTGTGTGTGTGTGTGTGTGTGTGTGTGTGTGTGTGTGTGTGTGTCTGTGTGTGTGTGTGTGTGTGTGTGTGTGTGTGTGTGTGTGTGTGTGTGTGTGTGTGTGTGTGTGTGTGTGTGTGTGTGTGTGTGTGTGTGTGTGTGTGTGTGTGTGTGTGTGTGTGTGTGTGTGTGTGTGTGTGTGTGTGTGTGTGTGTGTGTGTGTGTGTGTGTGTGTGTGTGTGTGTGTGTGTGTGTGTGTGTGTGTGTGTGTGTGTGTGTGTGTCTGTGTGTGTGTGTGTGTGTGTGTGTGTGTGTGTGTGTGTGTGTGTGTGTGTGTGTGTGTGTGTGTGTGTGTGTGTGTGTGTGTGTGTGTGTGTGTGTGTGTGTGGGTGTGTGTGTGTGTGTGTGTGTGTGTGTGTGTGTGTGTGTGTGTGTGTGTGTGTGTGTGTGTGTGTGTGTGTGTGTGTGTGTGTGTGTGTGTGTGTGTGTGTGTGTGTGTGTGTGTGTGTGTGTGTGTGTGTGTGTGTGTGTGTGTGTGTGTGTGTGTGTGTGTGTGTGTGTGTGTGTGTCTGTGTCTGTGTGTGTGTGTGTCTGTGTGTGTGTGTGTCTGTGTGTGTGTGTGTGTGTGTGTGTGTGTGTGTGTGTGTGTGTCTGTGTGTGTGTGTGTGTGTGTGTGTGTGTGTGTGTGTGTGTGTGTGTGTGTGTGTGTGTGTGTGTGTGTGTGTGTGTGTGTGTGTGTGTGTGTGTGTGTGTGTGTGTGTGTGTGTCTGTGTGTGTGTGTGTGTGTGAGTGTGTGTGTGTGTGTGTGTGTGTGTGTGTGTGTGTGTGTGTGTGTGTGTGTGTGTGTGTGTGTGTGTGTGAGTGTGTGTGTGTGTGTGTGTGTGTGTGTGTGTGTGTGTGTCTGTGTGTGTGTGTGTCTGTGTGTGTGTGTGTGTGTGTGTGTGTGTGTGTGTGTGTGTGTGTGTGTGTGTGTGTGTGTGTGTGTGTGTGTGTGTGTGTGTGTGTGTGTGTGTGTGTGTGTGTCTGTGTGTGTGTGTGTGTGTGTGTGTGTGTGTGTGTGTGTGTGTGTGTGTGTGTGTGTGTGTGTGTGTGTGTGTGTGTGTGTGTGTGTGTGTGTGTGTGTGTGTGTGTGTGTGTGTGTGTGTGTGTGTGTGTGTGTGTGTGTGTGTGTGTGTGTGTCTGTGTGTGTGTGTGTGTGTGTGTGTGTGTGTGTGTGTGTGTGTCTATGTGTGTGT
Organism: Cherax quadricarinatus; assembly: GCF_038502225.1. Lineage (NCBI taxonomy): Eukaryota > Metazoa > Arthropoda > Malacostraca > Decapoda > Parastacidae > Cherax > Cherax quadricarinatus. The sequence goes on from NC_091345.1 coordinate 18,686,786, forward strand.
GTGTGTGTGTGTGTGTGTGTGTGTGTGTGTGTGTGTGTGTGTGTGTGTGTGTGTGTGTGTGTGTGTGTGTGTGTGTGTGTCTGTGTGTGTGTGTGTGTGTGTGTGTGTGTGTGTGTGTGTGTGTGTGTGTGTGTGTGTGTGTGTGTGTGTGTGTGTGTGTGTGTGTGTCTGTGTCTGTGTGTGTGTGTGTGTGTGTGTGTGTGTGTGTGTGTGTGTCTGTGTGTGTGTGTGTGTGTGTGTGTGTGTGTGTGTGTGTCTGTGTGTGTGTGTGTGTGTGTGTGTGTGTGTGTGTGTGTGTGTGTGTGTGTGTGTCTGTGTGTGTGTGTGTGTGTGTGTGTGTGTGTGTGTGTGTGTGTGTGTGTGTGTGTGTGTGTGTGTGTGTGTGTGTGTGTGTGTGTGTGTGTGTGTCTGTGTGTGTGTGTGTGTGTGTGTGTGTGTGTGTGTGTGTGTGTGTGTCTGTGTGTGTGTGTGTGTGTGTGTGTGTGTGTGTGTGTGTGTGTGTGTGTGTGTGTGTGTGTGTGTGTGTGTGTGTGTGTGTGTGTGTGTGTGTGTGTGTGTGTGTGTGTGTGTGTGTGTGTGTGTGTGTGTGTGTCTGTGTCTGTGTGTGTGTGTGTGTGTGTGTGTGTGTGTGTGTGTGTCTGTGTGTGTGTGTGTGTGTGTGTGTGTGTGTGTGTGTGTGTGTGTGTGTGTGTGTGTGTGTGTGTGTGTGTGTGTGTGTGTGTGTGTGTGTGTGTGTGTGTGTGTGTGTGTGTGTGTGTGTGTGTGTGTGTGTGTGTGTGTGTGTGTGTGTGTGTGTGTGTGTGTGTGTGTGTGTGTGTGTGTGTGTGTGTGTGTGTGTGTGTGTGTGTGTGTGTGTGTGTGTGTGTGTGTGTGTGTGTGTGTGTGTGTGTGTGTGTGTGTGTCTGTGTGTGTGTGTGTGTGTGTGTGTGTGTGTGTGTGTCTGTGTGTGTGTGTGTGTGTGTGTGTGTGTGTGTGTGTCTGTGTCTGTGTGTGTGTGTGTGTGTGTGTGTGTGTGTGTGTGTGTGTGTGTGTGTGTGTGTGTGTGTGTGTGTGTGTGTGTGTGTGTGTGTGTGTGTCTGTGTCTGTGTGTGTGTGTGTGTGTGTGTGTGTGTGTGTGTGTGTGTGTGTGTGTGTCTGTGTCTGTGTGTGTGTGTGTGTGTGTGTGTGTGTGTGTCTGTGTGTGTGTGTGTGTGTGTGTGTGTGTGTGTGTGTGTGTGTCTGTGTGTGTGTGTGTGTGTGTGTGTGTGTGTGTGTGTGTGTGTGTGTGTGTGTGTGTGTGTGTGTGTGTGTGTGTGTGTGTGTGTGTGTGTGTCTGTGTGTGTGTGTGTGTGTGTGTGTGTGTGTGTGTGTGTGTGTGTGTCTGTGTCTGTGTGTGTGTGTGTGTGTGTGTGTGTGTGTGTGTGTGTGTGTGTGTGTGTGTGTGTGTGTGTGTGTGTGTGTGTGTGTGTGTGTGTGTGTGTGTCTGTGTGTGTGTGTCTGTGTGTGTGTGTGTGTGTGTGTGTG
>NC_091345.1:18690788-18755788 GCF_038502225.1 Cherax quadricarinatus
CCATTGCAGTGCCCTTCCTGTTATATGCGCCTGATGCTCTAGCTTCTGCACTAATCTCTTGTGAGGAACTGTGTCAAAAGCCTTCTTGCAGTCCAAGAAGATGCAATCAACCCACCCCTCTCTCTCTTGTCTTACTTCTGTTATTTTATCATAAAACTCCAGAAGGTTTGTGGCACAGGATTTGCCTTCCGTGAATCCGTGCTGGTTGGCATTTATACTCCTGTTCCGTTCCAGGTGCTCCACCACTCTCCTCCTGATAATCTTCTCCATAATTTTGCATACTATACACGTCAATGACACAGGTCTATAGTTTAGTGCCTCTTTTCTGTCTCCTTTTTTGAAAATGGGAACTACATTTGCCGTCTTTCATACCTCAGGTAGTTGCCCAGTTTCCAGGGATGTGTTGAAGATTGTGGTAAGTGGTACTCACAACATATCTGCTCCCTCTCTAAGGACCCATGGAGAGATGTTGTCCGGTCCCATTGCCTTTGAGGTATCGATGTCCCTTAGCAGTTTCTTCACCTCCTCCTCATCTGTATGTATGTCGTCCAACACTTGTTGGTGTATTCCTTGTTGGTGTCCCCATCTGGTCTGTCCCCCCAGAGTCCTTCCTGTCTCTACTGTAAATACTTCCTTAAATCTCGTGTTGAGCTCCTCACATACCTCTTGATCGTTTCTTGTGAGTTCTCCACCTTCTTTCCTCAGCCTTATCACCTGGTCCTTGACTGTTGTCTTCCTCCTAATGTGGCTATACAGCAGTTTCGGGTCAGATTTGACTTTCGATGCTATGTCGTTTTCATACTGTCGCTGGGCCTCCCTCCTTATCTGGGCATACTCGTTTCTGGCTCTTCTACTAATCTCCTTGTTTTCCTGGGTCCTATGCCTCCTGTACCTTTTCCATTCTCTGTTGCACTTAGTTTTTGCCTCCCTACACCTTCGGGTAAACCAAGGACTCGTTTTGGTCTTCCTATTATTTCTGTTTCCCTTGGGAACAAAACTTTCCTCTGCCTCCTTGCACTTTGTTGCCACATATTCCATCATCCCGTTTACTGATTTTCCTACCATTTCTCTGTCCCACTGAACCTCCTGCAGGAAGTTTCTCATACCTGTGTAGTCCCCCCTTTTATAGTTTGGCCTGTCCCCTTCAGTTCCTGTTACCTTCTCCACTTGTAACTCTACTATATAGTCAAAACTCAGAACCACATGATCGCTAGCTCCAAGGGGCCTCTCGTAAGTGATGTCCTCGATGTCTGAACTGCTCAGGGTGAACACAAGATCCAATCTTGCTGGCTCATCCTCCCCTCTCTCTCTGGTTGTGTCCCTGACATGTTGATGCATGAGGTTTTCAAGTACCACATCCAACATCTTGGCTCTCAATGTTTCGGGACCCCCATGTGGCTCCAGGTTTTCCCAGTCGATCTCCCTGTGGTTGAAATCGCCCATTACCAGTAACTTTGCTCTGCTCGAGTGAGCTCTTCTTGCCACCTCAGCCAGTGTGTCCACCATCACCCTGTTGTTTTCTTCGTACTCCTCTCTTGGCCTCCTGCAGTTCTGTGGTGGGTTATACATCACTCCAATGACTACTTTATGTTCTCCGGACTGAATTGTACCTACAATGTAGTCTCTTTCTCCAATCATGTCCATGCCTTCCATTTCCTCAAATCCCCATTGGTGTTTTATGAGCAGTGCAACCCCTCCTCCCCCTCTACTCCTTCTATCTTTCCTCAGGATCTGATATCCTGTTGGGAAGATTGTGTCTGTTATTGTCTCAGCGAGTTTTGTTTCTGTGACTGCTATGATGTCTGGGGATTTTTCACTGATTCTTTCATTCCACTCCTCATGTTTATTCGTTATTCCATCCGCGTTTGTGTACCAAACCTTTAGTTTCTTTTCTATCATTGTGGTCATGCAAGTATATTGGGGTTGGGGGAGCGAGAGCCTTGGTGGGGGCCTATATGGGGCTGTGGTGTAGGTGGGGTATGTGTTGATGGGGGTGGGGTCAGAATGCCCATAAGGGGTGAGGGGTGAGGTTTGTGATATGGGGGTTGGTGGCAGAGGGAACAGTGAGTGGGTTGTAGTATAGGTTGCTCAGTTGCGTTGGGAATGTTGCGGGTGGGGTCTTTTGGTGGGAGATTCTGTGGGGTGTGTTTGCCCTTCCTCCTGTGTCTGGGTCCTGCTCATTTTCATTGCTTCTCGTTCCTCCTTGCGTCTCTGTACCCTCTCTTTCAGTGTAGTCCTTTCTTCTTGTGTTCTGTCGCGGTCGAGGTATACTCTCTGGTACCCCTCTTTGTCCCTCAGTCTTGCTTTCTCTTGCAGAATCCTGATTCGAACTGATTCTTCCTTGAAAGTTACTCTGACAGGCCGTGTGTGTGTGTGTGTGTGTGTGTGTGTGTGTGTGTGTGTGTGTGTGTGTGTGTGTGTGTCTGTGTGTGTGTGTGTGTGTGTGTGTGTGTGTGTGTGTGTGTGTGTGTGTGTGTCTGTGTGTGTGTCTGTGTGTGTGTGTGTGTGTGTGTGTGTGTGTGTGTGTGTGTGTGTGTGTGTGTGTGTGTGTGTGTGTGTGTGTGTGTGTGTGTGTGTGTGTCTGTGTGTGTGTCTGTGTGTGTGTGTGTGTGAGTGTGTGTGTGTGTGTGTGTGTGTGTGTGTGTGTGTGTGTGTGTGTGTGTGTGTGTGTGTGTATGTGTGTGTGTGTGTGTGTGTGTGTGTGTGTGTGTGTGTGTGTGTATGTTGTGGGTTTCCGATAAACTTGAAATCTTAGACAACAACGTAAGATTTCAAGTTTATCGGAAACCCACCAATAAAAATGATCTCACACACTTCTATTCCAGTCAAGATACCAAGACAAAAAGAGGCATCATCATCGGGTTTTTCCTAAGAGCATACCGAATTTGTAGTCCTGAGTTTCTTGACGAGGAATGTACTTACATTCACCAAACATTCACTGAGTTACAATTTCCTTCTTTTTTCATCAAAGACTGCAAGAAAAGAGCTCTTCAGATCATAAATTCTCCACGCATCAACACCACTCCCAACAAAGTTATAATTCTTCCCAACAGACAGGTTGCACTGAACGTCTCAAAAGTACTTTCACAAGCTAACACCAGAGTCGCCATCGCTTCTAGCACTTCAATAAAGGATCTAACCAGGACAAAATCCAAGCACCACGAACCAGTCAATGCAGGAGTTTACACTATACCCTGTGGAGGCTGTGACAAGATTTACGTAGGTGAAACAGCAAGAAACCTCGACACCCGCCTCAATGAACACATTTACGCATGTAGGAACGATAACTTGAACAACGCCTGTGTACAACACCGAAATTCCACCAACCATCTCATGAAATTCAGAGACGCCCAATTAGTGATCAAAGAAACTAATTTCCGCAGACGCAAGTGCCTCGAATCAGCACTGATTGCTGTTTCTAATACAATTAAACAAAACAACGGCAGCTTCACCATCTCCGAAGTCTTAGCAAGAATTCTCCTGAAAACAGTAAACCCTGCCATCACATAGTCTCTCCTGTTATACTACACAAAGCACAGAGAGTGAACACTGAAACAAGCTGCCTCTTTCCAGTCTATATTTGTCCAACCTATTTTCATGTTACCCAAGTAATAGCTTTTATATCCTTTTACTCATGTACGAATTAACTGATCTACCATATTGTATTACTTTTGTCACTACCACTACTACTACTACTACTACTACTACTACTACTACTACTACTACTACTACTACCACTACCACTAGTGAACATCGAAATGGTACCTCACTAGTATTGCACCTCACTCTGAGCCTTTATATACCCTCTGTGTCCATGTATTGTTTGTAATGGCTTGATAAAGCTCCTGGAGAGCGAAACGTTGCCACAATAAATGTCACATTAGTTGCACTTGTGTCCTTCTACTTCACATATTGTCGGTAAATCTACCAACTTTATTACACCAAGTATATACCTCAGTATATCACTTCCTTCACTCAGTATATTCTGGGCACCAAGTATATACCCCAGAATATCACTTCCTTCACTCAATATATTCTGGGCACCAAGTATATACCTCAGTATATCACTTCCTTTCACTCAGTATATTCTGGGCACCAAGTATATACCCCAGTATATCACTTCCTTCACTCAGTATATTCTGGGCACCAAGTATATACCCCAGTATATCACTTCCTTCACTCAGTATATTCTGGGGACCAAATATATACCTCAGTATATCACTTCCTTCACTCAGTATCTTCTGGGCACCAAGTATATACCCCAGTATATCACTTCCTTCACTCAGTATCTTCTGGGCACCAAGTATATACCCCAGTATATCACTTTCTTCACTCAGTATATTCTGGGCACCAAGTATATACCCCAGTATATCACTTCCTTCACTCAGTATATTCTGGGCACCAAGTATATACCCCAGTATATCACTTCCTTCACTCAGTATATTCTGGGCACCAAGTATATACCCCAGTATATCACTTCCTTCACTCAGTATATTCTGGGCACCAAGTATATACCCCATTATATCACTTCCTTCACTCAGTATATTCTGGGCACCAAGTATATACCTCAGTATATCACTTCCTTCACTCAGTATATTCTGGGCACCAAGTATATACCCCAGTATATCACTTCCTTCACTCAGTATATTCTGGGCACCAAGTATATACCCCAGAATATCACTTCCTTCACTCAGTATATATTGGGCACCAAGTATATACCTCAGTATATCACTTCCTTCACTCAGTATATTCTGGGCACCAAGTATATACCCCAGTATATCACTTCCTTCACTCAGTATATTCTGGGCACCAAGTATATACCCCAGTATATCACTTCCTTCACTCAGTATATTCTGGGCACCAAGTATATACCTCAGTATATCACTTCCTTCACTCAGTATATTCTGGGCACCAAGTATATACCTCAGTATATCACTTCCTTCGCACAGTATATTCTGGGCACCAAGTATATACCAGAGTATATCACTTCCTTCACTCAGTATATTCTGGGCACCAAGTATATACCCCAGTATATCATTTCCTTCACTCAGCATATTCTGGGCACCAAGTATATACCTCAGGATATCACTTCCTTCATCAGTATATTCTGGGCACCAAGTATATACCTTAGTATATCACTTCCTTCACTCAGTTTGTTCTGGGCACCAAATATATACCCCAGTATATCACTTCTTTCATTCAGTATATTCTGGGCACCAAGTATATACCCCAGTATATCACTTCCTTCACTCAGTATATTCTGGGCACCAAGTATATACCTCAGTATATCACTTCCTTCACTCAGTATATTCTGGGCAAAAAGTATATACCCCAGTATATCACTTCCTTCACTCAGTATATTCTGGGCACCAAGTATATACCCCAGTATATCACTTCCTTCACTCAGTATATTCTGGGCACCAAGTATATACCTCAGTATATAACTTCCTTCACTAAGTATATTCTGGGCACCAAGTATATACCTCAGTATATCACTTCCTTCACTCAATATATTCTGGGCACCAAGTATATACCCCAGTATATCACTTCCTTCACTCAGTATATTCTGGGCACCAAGTATATACCTCAGTATATCACTTCCTTCTCTCAATATATTCTGGCAACCAAGTATATACCCCAGTATATCACTTCCTTCACTCAGTATATTCTGGGCACCAAGTATATACCCCAGTATATCACTTCCTTCACTCAGTATATTCTGGGCACCAAGTATATACCTCAGTATATCACTTCCTTCACTCAGTATATTCTGGGCACCAAGTATATACCTCAGTATATCACTTCCTTTACTCAGTATATTCTGGGCACCAAGTATATACCCCAGTATATCACTTCCTTCACTCAGTATATTCTGGGCACCAAGTATGTGCCCCAGTATATCACTTCCTTCACTCAGTATATTCTGGGCACAAAGTATATACCTCAGTATATCACTTCCTTCACTCGGTATGTTCTGGGCACCAAGTATATACCCCAGTATATCACTTCCTTCACTCAGCATATTCTGGGCACCAAGTATATACCCCAGTATATCATTTCCTTCACTCAGTATATTCTGGGCACCAAGTATATACCCCAGTATATCACTTCCTTCACTCAGTATATTCTGGGCACCAAGTATATACCACAGTATATCACTTCCTTCACTCAGTATATACTGGGCACCAAGTATATACCTCAGTATATAACTTCCTTCACTCAGTATATTCTGGGCACCAAGTATATACCCCAGTATATCACTTCCTTCGCTCAGTATATTCTGGGCACCAAGTATATACCTCAGTATATCACTTCCTTCACTCAGTATATTCTGGGCACCAAGTATATACCCCAGTATATCACTTCCTTCACTCAGTATATTCTGGGCACCAAGTATATACCCCAATATATCACTTCCTTCACTCAGTATATTCTGGGCACCAAGTATATACTCCAGTATATCACTTCCTTCACTCAGTATATTCTGGGCACCAAGTATATACCTCAGTATATCACTTCCTTCACCCAGTATATTTTGGGCACCAAGTATATACCCCAGTATATCACTTCCTTCGCTCAGTATATTCTGGGCACCAAGTATATACCCCAGTATATCACTTCCTTCACTCATTATATTCTGGGCACCAAGTATATACCTCAGTATATCACTTCCTTCACTCAGTATATTCTGAGCACCAAGTATATTCCCCAGTATATCACTTCCTTCACTCAGTATATTCTGGGCACCAAGTATATACCTCAGTATATCACTTCCTTCACTCAGTATATTCTGGGCACCAAGTATATACCTCAGTATATCATTTCCTTCACTCCGCATATTCTGGGCACCAAGTATATACCCCAGTATATCACTTCCTTCACTCAGTATATTCTGAGCACCAAGTATATACCTCAGTATATCACTTCCTTCACTCAGTATATTCTGGGCACCAAGTATATACCCCAGTATATCACTTCCTTTACTCAGTATATTCTGGGCACCAAGTATATACCCCAGTATATCACTTCCTTCACTCAGTATATTCTGGGCACCAAGTATATACCCCAGAATATCACTTCCTTCACTCATTATATTCTGGGCACCAAGTATATACCTCAGTATATCACTTCCTTCACTCAGTATATTCTGAGCACCAAGTACATTCCCCATTATATCACTTCCTTCACTCAGTATATTCTGGGCACCAAGTATGTAACTCAGTATATCACTTCCTTCACTCAGTATATTCTGGGCACCAAGTATATACCTCAGTATATCACTTCCTTCACTCCGCATATTTTGGGCACCAAGTATATACCTCAGTATATCACTTCCTTCACTCAGTATATTCTGGGCACCAAGTATATACCTCAGTATATCACTTCCTTCACTCAGTATATTCTGAGAAACAAGTATATACCCCAGTATATCACTTCCTTCACTCAATATATTCTGGGCACCAAGTATATACCCCAGTATATCACTTCCTTCACTCAGTATATTCTGGGCACCAAGTATATACCTCAGTATATCACTTCCTTCTCTCAGTATATTCTGGGCACCAAGTATATACCTCAGTATATCACTTCCTTCACTCAGTATATTCTGGGCACCAAGTATATACCTCAGTATATCACTTCCTTCACTCAGTATATTCTGGGCACCAAGTATATACCTCAGTATATCACTTCCTTTACTCAGTATATTCTGGGCACCAAGTATATACCCCAGTATATCACTTCCTTCACTCAGTATATTCTGGGCACCAAGTATGTGCCCCAGTATATCACTTCCTTCACTCAGTATATTCTGGGCACAAAGTATATACCTCAGTATATCACTTCCTTCACTCGGTATGTTCTGGGCACCAAGTATATACCCCAGTATATCACTTCCTTCACTCAGCATATTCTGGGCACCAAGTATATACCCCAGTATATCATTTCCTTCACTCAGTATATTCTGGGCACCAAGTATATACCCCAGTATATCACTTCCTTCACTCAGTATATTCTGGGCACCAAGTATATACCCCAGTATATCACTTCCTTCACTCAGTATATACTGGGCACCAAGTATATACCTCAGTATATAACTTCCTTCACTCAGTATATTCTGGGCACCAAGTATATACCCCAGTATATCACTTCCTTCGCTCAGTATATTCTGGGCACCAAGTATATACCTCAGTATATCACTTCCTTCACTCAGTATATTCTGGGCACCAAGTATATACCCCAGTATATCACTTCCTTCACTCAGTATATTCTGGGCACCAAGTATATACCCCAATATATCACTTCCTTCACTCAGTATATTCTGGGCACCAAGTATATACTCCAGTATATCACTTCCTTCACTCAGTATATTCTGGGCACCAAGTATATACCTCAGTATATCACTTCCTTCACCCAGTATATTTTGGGCACCAAGTATATACCCCAGTATATCACTTCCTTCGCTCAGTATATTCTGGGCACCAAGTATATACCCCAGTATATCACTTCCTTCACTCATTATATTCTGGGCACCAAGTATATACCTCAGTATATCACTTCCTTCACTCAGTATATTCTGAGCACCAAGTATATTCCCCAGTATATCACTTCCTTCACTCAGTATATTCTGGGCACCAAGTATATACCTCAGTATATCACTTCCTTCACTCAGTATATTCTGGGCACCAAGTATATACCTCAGTATATCACTTCCTTCACTCCGCATATTCTGGGCACCAAGTATATACCCCAGTATATCACTTCCTTCACTCAGTATATTCTGAGCACCAAGTATATACCTCAGTATATCACTTCCTTCACTCAGTATATTCTGGGCACCAAGTATATACCCCAGTATATCACTTCCTTTACTCAGTATATTCTGGGCACCAAGTATATACCCCAGTATATCACTTCCTTCACTCAGTATATTCTGGGCACCAAGTATATACCCCAGAATATCACTTCCTTCACTCATTATATTCTGGGCACCAAGTATATACCTCAGTATATCACTTCCTTCACTCAGTATATTCTGAGCACCAAGTATATTCCCCATTATATCACTTCCTTCACTCAGTATATTCTGGGCACCAAGTATGTAACTCAGTATATCACTTCCTTCACTCAGTATATTCTGGGCACCAAGTATATACCTCAGTATATCACTTCCTTCACTCCGCATATTTTGGGCACCAAGTATATACCTCAGTATATCACTTCCTTCACTCAGTATATTCTGGGCACCAAGTATATACCTCAGTATATCACTTCCTTCACTCAGTATATTCTGAGAAACAAGTATATACCCCAGTATATCACTTCCTTCACTCAATATATTCTGGGCACCAAGTATATACCCCAGTATATCACTTCCTTCACTCAGTATATTCTGGGCACCAAGTATATACCTCAGTATATCACTTCCTTCTCTCAGTATATTCTGGGCACCAAGTATGTACCCCAGTATATCACTTTCTTCACTCAGTATATTCTGGGCACCAAGTATATACCCCAGTATATCACTTCCTTCACTCAGTATATTCTGGGCACCAAGTATATACCTCAGTATATCACTTCCTTCACTCAGTATATTCTGGGCACCAAGTATATACCTCAGTGTATCACTTCCTTCACTCAGTATATTCTGGGCACCAAGTATATACCCCAGTATATCACTTCCTTCACTCAGTATATTCTGGGCACCAAGTATGTGCCCCAGTATATCACTTCCTTCACTCAGTATATTCTGGGCACCAAGTATATACCTCAGTATATCACTTCCTTCACTCAGTATGTTCTGGGCACCAAGTATATACCCCAGTATATCACTTCCTTCACTCAGTATATTCTGGGCACCAAGTATATACCTCAGTATATCACTTCCTTCACTCAGTATATTCTGGGCACCAAGTATATACATCAGTATATCACTTCCTTCACTCAGTATATTCTGGGCACCAAGTATGTGCCCCAGTATATCACTTCCTTCACTCAGCATATTCTGGGCACCAAATATATACCCCAGTATATCACTTCCTTCACTCAGCATATTCTGGGCACCAAGTATATACCCCAGTATATCACTTCCTTCACTCAGTATATTCTGGGCACCAAGTATGTACCCCAGTATGTCACTTCCTTCACTCAGTATATTCTGGCCACCAAGTATATACCCCAGTATATCACTTCCTTCACTCAGTATATTCTGGGCACCAAGTATATACCTCAGTATATCACTTCCTTCACTCAGTATATTCTGGGCACCAAGTATATACCCCAGTATATCACTTCCTTCACTCAGTATATTCTGGGCACCAAGTATGTGCCCCAGTATATCACTTCCTTCACTCAGTATATTCTGGGCACCAAGTATATACCTCAGTATATCACTTCCTTCACTCAGTATGTTCTGGGCACCAAGTATATACCCCAGTATATCACTTCCTTCACTCAGCATATTCTGGGCACCAAGTATATACCTCAGTATATCACTTCCTTCACTCAGTATATTCTGGGCACCAAGTATATACACCAGTATATCACTTCCTTCACTCATTATATTCTGGGCACCAAGTATGTGCCCCAGTATATCACTTCCTTCACTCAGTATATTCTGGGCACCAAGTATATACCTCAGTATATCACTTCCTTCACTCAGTATATTCTGGGCACCAAGTATATACCCCAGTATATCACTTCCTTCACTCAGTATATTCTGGGCACCAAGTATATACCCCAGTGTACCACTTCCTTCACTCAGCATATTCTGGGCACCAAGTATATACCCCAGTATATCACTTCCTTCACTCAGCATATTCTGGGCACCAAGTATATACCCCAGTATATCACTTCCTTCACTCAGCATATTCTGGGCACCAAGTATATACCCCAGTATATCACTTCCTTCAATCAGTATATTCTGGGCACCAAGTATATACCCCAGTATATCACTTCCTTCACTCAGTATATTCTGGGCACCAAGTATATACCCCAGTATATCACCTCCTTCACTCAGTATATTCTGGGCACCAAGTATATACCCCAGTATATCACTTCCTTCACTCAGTATATTCTGGGCACCAAGTATATACCCCAGTATATCACTTCCTTCACTCAGTATATTCTGGGCACCAAGTATATACCCCAGTATATCACTTCCTTCACTCAGTATATTCTGGGCACCAAATATATACCCCAGTATATCACTTCCTTCACTCAGTATATTCTGGGCACCAAGTATATACCCCAGTATATCACTTCCTTCACTCAGTATATTCTGGGCACCAAGTATATACCCCAATATATCACTTCCTTCACTCAGTATATTCTGGGCACCAAGTATATACTCCAGTATATCACTTCCTTCACTCAGTATATTCTGGGCACCAACTATATACCTCAGTATATCACTTCCTTCACCCAGTATATTTTGGGCACCAAGTATATACCCCAGTATATCACTTCCTTCGCTCAGTATATTCTGGGCACCAAGTATATACCCCAGTATATCACTTCCTTCACTCATTATATTCTGGGCACCAAGTATATACCTCAGTATATCACTTCCTTCACTCAGTATATTCTGAGCACCAAGTATATTCCCCAGTATATCACTTCCTTCACTCAGTATATTCTGGGCACCAAGTATATACCTCAGTATATCACTTCCTTCACTCAGTATATTCTGGGCACCAAGTATATACCTCAGTATATCACTTCCTTCACTCCGCATATTCTGGGCACCAAGTATATACCCCAGTATATCACTTCCTTCACTCAGTATATTCTGAGCACCAAGTATATACCTCAGTATATCACTTCCTTCACTCAGTATATTCTGGGCACCAAGTATATACCCCAGTATATCACTTCCTTTACTCATTATATTCTGGGCACCAAGTATATACCTCAGTATATCACTTCCTTCATTCAGTATATTCTGGGCACCAAGCATATACCTCACTATATCACTTCCTTCACTCAGTATATTTTGGGCACCAAGTATATACCCCAGTATATCACTTTCTTCACTCAGTATATTCTGGGCACCAAGTATATACCCAAGTATATCACTTCCTTCACTCAGTATATTCTGGGCACCAAGTATATACCTCAGTATATCACTTCCTTCACTCAGTATATTCTGGGCACCAAGTATATACCTCAGTATATCACTTCCTTCACTCAGTATATTCTGGGCACCAAGTATATACCCAAGTATATCACTTCCTTCACTCGGTATATTCTGGGCACCAAGTATATACCCCAGTATATCACTTCCTTCACTCAGTATATTCTGGGCACCAAGTATATACCTCAATATATCACTTCCTTCACTCAGTATATTCTGTGCACCAAGTATATACCCCAGTATATCACTTCCTTCACTCAGTGTATTCTGGGCACCAAGTATATCCCAGTATATCACTTCCTTCACTCAGTATATTCTGGGCACCAAGTATATACCTCAGTATATCACTTCCTTCGCTCAGTATATTCTTGGCACCAAGTATATACCCCAGTATATCACTTCCTTCACTCAGCATATTCTGGGCAGCAAGTATATACCCCAGCATATCACTTCCTTCACTCAGCATATTCTGGGCACCAAATATATACCCCAGTATATCACTTCCTTCACTCAGCATATTCTGGGCACCACGTATATACCCCAGAATATCACTTCCTTTACTCAGTATATTCTGGGCACCAAGTATATGCCCCAGTATATCACTTCCTTCACTCAGTATATTCTGGGCACCAAGTATATACCCCAGTATATCACTTCCTTCACTCAGTATATTCTGGGCACCAAGTATATACCCCAGTATATCACTTCCTTCACTCAGTATATTCTGGGCACCAAGTATGTACCCCAGTATGTCACTTCCTTCACTAAGTATATTCTGGCCACCAAGTATATACCCCAGTATATCACTTCCTTCACTCAGTATATTCTGGGCACCAAGTATATACCCCAGTATATCACTTCCTTCACTCAGTATATTCTGGGCACCAAGTATATACCCCAGTATATCACTTCCTTCACTCAGTATATTCTGGGCACCAAGTATATACCTCAGTATATCACTTTCTTCACTCAGTATGTTCTGGGCACCAAGTATATACCCCAGTATATCACTTCCTTCACTCAGCATATTCTGGGCACCAAGTATATACCCCAGTATATCACCTCCTTCACTCAGTATATTCTGGGCACCAAGTATATACCTCAGTATATCACTTTCTTCACTCAGTATGTTCTGGGCACCAAGTATATACCCCAGTATATCACTTCCTTCACTCAGTATATTCTGGGCACCAAGTATATACCCCAGTATATCACCTCCTTCACTCAGTATATTCTGGGCACCAAGTATGTACCCCAGTATGTCACTTCCTTCACTCAGTATATTCTGGGCACCAAGTATATACCCAAGTATATCACTTCCTTCACTCAAGGGGCTCCTTGTATACCTGAAAGCTTCATATATTCTCAGTACTACACATATATACTCCTGCTGGCCTGATATATACTCTAGAAGTCCATCACAAAGAATTAAAGATTTTGTGGTATACCTCTACCTCGGTGATCCCTGAATGGTATCCCAGTATTCATAACCCCAGTCCCTCTACCTCAATGACCCGAGAAGGGAATAGTGCAGAGTGAGGCATAAATTTGCAATCCACTTAAAACTTAGCCTTCAAGGTTTCAAGCCAGTCAGGAGAGATATTGAATTTCATCACTAAAAATGACAAATAAGGACATACACAATCTATATCTAATTTAAATCTCCTAAGAGACTCCATCTTTGAGGTTACACAGAAGAGGTATCCTCTTGTTATCTCAGAGAGACCAGTATTCTCACTTACGCCAGCACATTAAGTTTCAAGCCCCTCGGAAGTATCATTACTCAGTTATCAACGTTGAAAGGTTGAAGTCAGTCTGACGAGTCATTCAGAAATAAGAGCATGACAACGACGATCTGATACTAAATATATCCGTATCAAAGATAATTCACTCAGGTCACAACATAACAGAGGTACAGACATGTATACACAGGGCTCCTGACCAGCAAAATGTGATCAGTCATGAGGGTGTCTTCACAAAATTTCAACTTCAATAACAAAAACATACAATGGGAACAAGTCAATCATGTCCTTAAATGAAACAAGCTGGAAAGATATCCTAAACAACATGGATTCTAGAAAAAATTAACTCAGTGGCACTTGACGTCTGCACAAGGCACATCCCACTAAGAAAAAGAAAGAGAAGATGTAAACTAGAAAGAGAGATGCTCCCTATACAGGCAAAGGCGAAGAATCACAAGGCTGCTGAGTGGGGCCAGAATATCTGAAATACGAAGGGAGGCACTGGTTAGAGAAATATCAAATATCAAATTTAAGCTTAAGGAATCTTACAGGAGACAAGAATCTTAGGAAGAACTTAGAACTATCAATGGAATTGAAAGAAACCCAAAATACTTCTCTTATGCCAAATCTAAGGCGAAAACAACATCCAGTATTGGACCCCTGCTTAGACGAGATGGGACCTACACAGTGAGATACTAAAGTCCCAGCACGGCTCAGTGTTCAACGAGCCATTAACCCTTTGTTTTCATCAAGAACTGCAAGAAACCCCTGTCACGTGCCTTGGGCATTCTGTGGAGAGAGAGCATGGACACAGAAGCCATCCCACAGTCACTAAAAACAACAAACATAGCCCCAATCCACAAAGGTGGTAGTAAAGCAATTGCAAAGAACTGCAAACCGATAGTGCTAACATCCCATATCACACAAATCTTTGAAAGGGTTCTAAGAAGCAAGATCGTCAACCACCTAGATACCCATCAGTTACACAACCCAGGGCAACACGGGTTTAGAGCAGGTCGCTCCTGCCTGTCCCAGCTACTAGACCACTATAGCAAGATTCTGGATGCTTTAGAGGACAAATGAAATGCAAATGTAGAGTACACAGACTTTGCGAAAGCCTCTGACAAGTGTGACCATGGTGTAATAGTGCACAAAATGCGTGACAAAGGAATAACAGGAACAGTTGTTAGATGGATCTATAACTTCCTAACAAACAGAACACAAAGAATAATAGTAAACACAGTAAATTCTGAGGCAGCTACAGTGAAAAGCTCTGTTCCACAAGGCACAGTACTCACTCCCATCCTGTTCCTCATCCTCATATCTGACATAAACAGAGATGTAAGCCACGGCTCCGTGTCTTGCCATGACAGTGTCCTCCAGTGAAGACACTGCAAGACTGCAAGCGGACATCAACCAAATCTTAAAATGGGCCGCAGAAAACAATATGAAGTTCAATGAAGAGAAATTTCAACTACTTAGATATGGAAAACTTAAGGCAATCAAAACTTTACCTGGATATAAAATAAACTGTAATCACACAACAGAGCGAAAAACTAGACCTGGGAGTGGTCATGTCAGAGGATCTCACCTTCAAAGACCACAACAATGTATCTACCTCATCTGCTAGAAAAAGATAGGATGGATAATGAGAATCTTCAAAACTAGGGACACCAAGCCCATATCGTTTCATATCATATCGTTTGTTCTCTCTAGGTTTGAATGCTGCTGTACACTAACTGCCCCCTTCAAGGCTGGCGAAATTGCTGACCTGGAGAGTGTACAAAGAACTTTCACAGCACACATAAGTATGATAAAGCACCTAAATTACTAGAAACGGTTCAAGTCCCTTGATTTATATTCCCTGGAACGCAGGCGAGAAAGATACATGATAATATACACTTGGAATATCCTAGAGGGATTAGTACCAAACTTGCACACGAAAATCACTCGTTGTGAAAGCAAATAACTCGGCAGGAGATGCAACATTTTCCCAATGAAAAGCAGGGGCGCCACGAGTACACTGAGAAACAATACAGTAAGTGTCAGGGGCCCAAGTCTGTTCAACTGCCTCCCAGCACACATAAGGAAGATTACCAATAGACCCCTGGCTGTCTTCAAGAAGGCACTGGACAGGCACCTAAAGTCAGTACTTGATCAGCCGGGCTGTGGTTCGTACGTCAGTTTGCGTGCGGCCAGCATTAACAGGCTGGTTGAGCAGACCGTGATCCACCACGACGGCTGGTCTCAGACCGGGCCACAGGGGCGTTGACTCCCGAAACCCTCTCCAGGTATACTCCAGGTAACCCAGCATTTCAAACCTCCCAATTTCTCTCGCAGAATAAGAGGCAAATGTGTACCTGCAAACTCAGTCCTGACTCTCCTGCAGGTATGACTAGCCAGAGAGTAAGATTTATGTAGGGGCGTGTGATAGTAAGTTTAATTTAAACTCTGAGTACATGAGTGTACACAGATGTTATAGACACGGTAATGTAGACAATAAGATCAGAATAAACAAGAGATATCACAATATGCAAAATAACTACAGTGAAATTCCAAGCACTTTCGTGATTTCTCACATTATCAAGGAATGTGAGAAATCACGACAGCCCTTGGAATTTCACTGTTTTTTCACCGTAGATGTTCTGTACATTAACGTACATATTACGGAAATTTAACCTATGATAACCAGAGTTAAACTTTCTGACATATTATCAGTCAGACGAGACAGTCTTCAGTTATTTCACAGGAACCAATTTGACCAATAAAACTGACGCATTAAAATTGACACAACCTAAAAAATCAAGTCGAGGGGTCTTTCTTTTCGAGGAAAATACATCAGCACTAAAAGTTTCAAGACTACCACACGAGGCATTCTCTAGATATTACTTGCAAGCCAATATACTTTATAAAATTACCAGTTAAAATGTAACTACGTAAGTAACAGTGGAAACCTTTAAGTGAAGCACATGAATGGTGAAAGTTTGAAGCCTGTCAGTTAAGGTATTCTCCAGCAAGTGCTCCGAATTTAGCGATTCGATAATGTTTTTTCCAGACCAGTGATTGTGACTCCAGTGACGTCACTCTCTCAGTAATGCTCCAACAATCTCAGTAAATTGGTTCACATCTCAGTAAGTGATAGCTAACACTGCCTCACCTCATTAAGACACTCCTTAAATGTAATTTGTGGAGAGAGAGAGAGAGAGAGAGAGAGAGAGAGAGAGAGAGAGAGAGAGAGAGAGAGAGAGAGAGAGAGAGAGAATTTGCATATTCAGTTCAATTCAATTCAATTCAAGTTTATTCTCTATAATGGTTACAATGTGGGGTTTACAGGTTTTGGGTATTGTGTGGTTTACATGTTATAAAATACTAATTACAGAGGGGGCCACTAGGACACCTAGCATGGCTAGGCATTTCGAGGAGACTTAGATTAATTCTTAACATTAAGTCCTTACAGATTATAGTATTAAGGCTAAGTGACTACATCATAATTTGTGAGTTTAGCAATGTGAATGCTTTTGTTTTTGGTACAATACAAGGTGACTATATTTGAGTATCATAGGCAAACTTATGACTAGTTAGGATTTATTATTTTAAGATTAAGATTAGTATTTCTGGGTTTATAGTCAGTGGGTGAGTGAGTGTAATTTTGAACCACCAGGTGGTTATCATGTAGTTAGTTGTCGGGGTGGATCAGGGAGATAAGATGTTTTCTAACTGTAGTTTTGAAAGTGATGAATGTGTCTGCAGTTCTAGAGTTTTCAGGTAGGGTGTTCCAGATTTTAGGTCCTTTGAAATACATTGAATTTTTTTAAAGGTTTAGTCGGACACGGGGAATGTCGTAGAGATGTTTGTGTCTGGTGTTATGCCTGTGGATCCTGTCACAACTATCAGAAAGCGTTTTAGGTCAAGGTTAATATTGGAATTTAAGGTCCTGTAGATATAGATTGCACAGTAGTAAGTGTGGATGTACTGAACAGGGAGTAAGTTTAGATCTATGAAGAGTGGGGGGGAGGGGTGTTGCCAGGGATGGGATTTAGTGATTATTCTTACTGCGGCTTTTTGTTGGGTTATTATTGGCTTTAGGTGTGTTGCTGCAGTTGAACCCCAAGCACAGATAGGATAGGTGAGGTATGGATATATAAGTGAATGGTATAGTGTGAGAAGGGCAGTTTGCGGTACGTAGTATCGTATCTTGGAGAGGATCCTCAGCGTTTTGGATACTTTTTTTGTTATGTGTTGGATATGGGTGCTAAAATTTGGGTTGTTGTCGGGGTATAGGCCAAGGAATTTGCCCTCATTATGTGTGGCAATTAGAGTGTTGTCGATCTTAATGTTAAGTTGCGCAACACCTGCTCTGCTACCAAACATAATATAGTAAGCTTTGCCAGTGTTAATGTAAGTTTATTGGCTGCCATCCAAGTCGATATTTTGAGCAGCTCCTCGTTAACAATGGTGTTTAGGGTGGCAAGATTAGGGTGAGAGATGACAAGTCGTGTCGACAGCAAAGAGAATGGGTTTCAGGTGTTGGGATATGTTTGGAAGAACATTGATGTAAATGAGGAAGAGCAGGGGTCCAAGGACACTTCCCTGCGGAACTCCAGTATCAAGTGGCCGTATTGATGAGGCTGTATTTAATGGTTACATACTGATACCTATTAGAAAGGTTTTTTTTTTTTTTTTTTTTTATTATCACACCGGCCGATTCCCACCAAGGCAGGGTGGCCCGAAAAAGAAAAACTTTCACCATCATTCACTCCATCACTGTCTTGCCAGAAGGGTGCTTTACACTACAGTTTTTAAACTGCAACATTAACACCCCTCCTTCAGAGTGCAGGCACTGTACTTCCCATCTCCAGGACTCAAGTCCGGCCTGCCGGTTTCCCTGAATCCCTTCATAAATGTTACTTTGCTCACACTCCAACAGCACGTCAAGTATTAAAAACCATTTGTCTCCATTCACTCCTATCAAACACGCTCACGCATGCCTGCTGGAAGTCCAAGCCCCTCGCACACAAAACCTCCTTTACCCCCTCCCTCCAACCCTTCCTAGGCCGACCCCTACCCCGCCTTCCTTCCACTACAGACTGATACACTCTTGAAGTCATTCTGTTTCGCTCCATTCTCTCTACATGTCCGAACCACCTCAACAACCCTTCCTCAGCCCTCTGGACAACAGTTTTGGTAATCCCGCACCTCCTCCTAACTTCCAAACTACGAATTCTCTGCATTATATTCACACCACACATTGCCCTCAGACATGACATCTCCACTGCCTCCAGCCTTCTCCTCGCTGCAACATTCATCACCCACGCTTCACACCCATATAAGAGCGTTGGTAAAACTATACTCTCATACATTCCCCTCTTTGCCTCCAAGGACAAAGTTCTTTGTCTCCACAGACTCCTAAGTGCACCACTCACTCTTTTTCCCTCATCAATTCTATGATTCACCTCATCTTTCATAGACCCATCCGCTGACACGTCCACTCCCAAATATCTGAATACGTTCACCTCCTCCATACTCTCTCCCTCCAATCTGATATTCAATCTTTCATCACCTAATCTTTTTGTTATCCTCATAACCTTACTCTTTCCTGTATTCACCTTTAATTTTCTTCTTTTGCACACCCTACCAAATTCATCCACCAATCTCTGCAACTTCTCTTCAGAATCTCCCAAGAGCACAGTGTCATCAGCAAAGAGCAGCTGTGACAACTCCCACTTTGTGTGTGATTCTTTATCTTTTAACTCCACGCCTCTTGCCAAGACCCTCGCATTTACTTCTCTTACAACCCCATCTATAAATATATTAAACAACCACGGTGACATCACACATCCTTGTCTAAGGCCTACTTTTACTGGGAAAAAATTTCCCTCTTTCCTACATACTCTAACTTGAGCCTCACTATCCTCGTAAAAACTCTTCACTGCTTTCAGTAACCTACCTCCTACACCATACACTTGCAACATCTGCCACATTGCCCCCCTATCCACCCTGTCATACGCCTTTTCCAAATCCATAAATGCCACAAAGACCTCTTTAGCCTTATCTAAATACTGTTCACTTATATGTTTCACTGTAAACACCTGGTCCACACACCCCCTACCTTTCCTAAAGCCTCCTTGTTCATCTGCTATCCTATTCTCCGTCTTACTCTTAATTCTTTCAATTATAACTCTACCATACACTTTACCAGGTACACTCAACAGACTTATCCCCCTATAATTTTTGCACTCTCTTTTATCCCCTTTGCCTTTATACAAAGGAACTATGCATGCTCTCTGCCAATCCCTAGGTACCTTACCCTCTTCCATACATTTATTAAATAATTGCACCAACCACTCCAAAACTATATCCCCACCTGCTTTTAACATTTCTATCTTTATCCCATCAATCCCGGCTGCCTTACCCCCTTTCATTTTACCTACTGCCTCACGAACTTCCCCCACACTCACAACTGGCTCTTCCTCACTCCTACAAGATGTTATTCCTCCTTGCCCTATACACGAAATCACAGCTTCTCTATCTTCATCAACATTTAACAATTCCTCAAAATAATCCTTCCATCTTCCCAATACCTCTAACTCTCCATTTAATAACTCTCCTCTCCTATTTTTAACTGACAAATCCATTTGTTCTCTAGGCTTTCTTAACTTGTTAATCTCACTCCAAAACTTTTTCTTATTTTCAACAAAATTTGTTGATAACATCTCACCCACTCTCTCATTTGCTCTCTTTTTACATTGCTTCACCACTCTCTTAACTTCTCTCTTTTTCTCCATATACTCTTCCCTCCTTGCATCACTTCTACTTTGTAAAAACTTCTCATATGCTAACTTTTTCTCCCTATTAGAAAGGTAGGATTTAAAATATGCAAGCGCATGGCCTCTTATACCATAGTGGTCAAGTTTGTGGAGTAGGATGCCTTGGTCTACTGTGTTTGTGGCATGCAAAGAGTACGTAACCTTTATTCGGCGCATGTACTCTCCCCCAACCAGCGAACCAGGTAACTGAGGGTTGACGATGGGGCCCCGTCGTTTAACCAGTAACCAGGTTCCAGCCAATAAGAAGATGGTTTTGGCAATTGCAGAGGTCGTGTGGGTACCACTCTCCTGTCTGCCCTTGTCATTTCCATTCTAGAGCTGGTTGAAGCACGGTCTGCTTTCTAGTGGCTTCTATTCTGCCTTGCTTACCGTGGAGTGCACTAATACCTATCACTGTACACAGTGTATATAGTGTACATACTGCTGTTCTAAATTGGTGAAGGATAATATGTCAAAACTTTTTTGCTGTGTTTATTTTGCTCCCTTTACACCCAGGATAACAGGCCATTTGGATTCCTGGGTTGTAATAGTGTCAAACGCTTTTCTTAGGTCAATAAAAATTCCTAGCGGATATTCCTTATTTTCCAATACTTTGTAAAGCAGGTCTAGCCTTTTTATAATTGCATCATTAGTGCTTTTATTTTTCCTGAATCCAAATTGGCAGGGGTTGAGTATGTTTTGTGACGTTATAAATGAATATAGTCTCCTGTGCACGAGTTTCTCGAAGATTTTGGATAGCAATGGTAAGTTTGATATTGGCCTATAGTTGTTTATGTCTGTAGGGTCACCACCTTTATGTATTGGTGTAACCCTTGCTGTCTTGAGTAGTGTCGGGAAAGTGCTAGTTTCTAGTGACTTGTTAAAAAGTAATGTAATAGCGTGCGAAAGGACATGGACCGCTCGCTTGTACAATAATGGTGGGAGGTGAGACAGATTCCCCGAGTTATTTTTAAGTGACTTTATGATCGCTGTGACTTCCGTGGGCTCAGTTGGTACAAGATAGAAGGAATTTGGGAAATTCCCATCTAGGTAGTCCCCGGCACGGGCATTGGTACGTGGGATTTTACTGGCGAGATTAGATCCTATGGTTGAGAAGAAGTTGTTTATCTTGTTAGCTGTGTCAGTGGGATGCAGTGGTGTTTCATGAGGTTTAGTTAGAACAATATTCTTGTTTTTTTTCAGTTTGTGGGTCCCCAGAATCTGGGAAAGTGTTTTCCAGGTCTTTTTTATATCTCCTCTTGTGTCAGTGAATCTGCTGGAGTAGTGAAGTTGTTTGACTTTCTTTATTAATTTGGTGAGAACTGTTGAATATTGTTTAAAAATATCTTTGTGTATTAAGCCCTGTCTATATTGCTTTTCATATTGGTGTTTCTTATCAATGGATTTCAGAATGCTGCTGGTTAGCCATGGGCAACCGAGCCGTTTATTCGTGATCTGTTTCGTTTTTATAGGACAATGTTTGTTGTATAGTCTAAGTATTTTGTTAAGAAAAATGTCTGTCCAATCTTCAATACCATTGGCATTGGAGAATTCTGTAGGCCAGTCAACAGTCTCTAGGTCTGCTGTGAAATTCCTTATTGAGGCCTCGTCATGGAGTCTAAATGAAACTCTGTTGTATTCGAGTGGTGGCTTACTAATGTTTGTTAAGAGGAAGGTTGGGTAGTGGTCAGTAGTGCTGTCTGTGATTATCCCTGATTTAAGGGGGGCTAGTATATTGGTCCATATGTGGTCTATTATGGTTGCACTTGTCTCAGTCAGCCTGGTTGGTTTAGTTATTGTTGGTATGAGAAGTGTGTTGTTCATATTGTTGATGAAATCAGTTACAGTCTGATCATGTGGTAGGCCAAGGTTGATATTGAAGTCTCCAGTTAAGAGAAGGTGGTGCTTGTTCATTTGTCTGTTATTAGTGACTTTAGATTCTCACTGAAGTTTGGGATGTTTGTGTGGGGTATCCGGTATATGGCACCGACTGTTATAGGCGTCTTGAGGTTTTTTACAGTAAAATTAGCAAAAATTTATTCCCCATATTCATCACTAAAGCAATTAGTGCTAATACAAGATAGTTGGTTCGAGTAATATATTGCAGTACCACCCCCAACTTGGTATGGTCTGCAGTTGTGGATTGCTGTGTATCCTGGTAGTGGGTAGATATCAATTGTGTCCTGCTTAAGCCAGGTCTCAGTAAGAATAATGCAGGAGAAGGGTGTCTTTAGTGACTCAAAGATGGCCGGGAGGTCATCATAGTGTTTGCTTAAGGACCTGATGTTGTAGTTAAGAACTGATAGACTTTGAGCAGTGTTCAGGATAGTGCTGGCTTGTGATGCTGTGTAATAAAGGCAGTTACTTTCCAATAAGTTTTGATTGTGTGTTAGATTATGGAGGTTTAGATCAGGGTCAACGTGATTATTCATCTTTTAGGTTTAAATAGCGGTTTTTTATATCCTGTATTATGTGGTGAGTTTTAATACTGATTTCTGTAGTGGTGGGAGGTTTGGATAAGTATACCGCTAAAGCACTTTGGTCATATAGAGTATAGTCACTAATAAACATAATGAAATTGATATTGTCTATGTGTTGTGCTAGAATGAGCTAAAGTACAACTAGGTATAAACTAATACTAAAAAAAAAAATTACGAGTGGCACCAGACTCACTCTTGTAATTGCACTAAGGTCTAATATAATGAATTTATTGTTGTCTAAGTATTGAGCTAGAATGAGCTAAAGTACAACTAGGTATAAACTTATAATATAAAAATAAAAATTAAAATGGTACTTGCAGTTGCACTAGGGTCTGATATAGGTTGTTAAGATCAAGAGTATAGAGTTAAATTGACAAAATAAAATTCACAAATTAAAGTACCAAAAGAATAATAAGTAAAAAATAACAAGGGCAATGACTTCGTTATAATATGATAGTAAGATGGTGCACAGGTACACAGGTACACAGGTACACAGGTACACAGGTACACAGGTACACAGGTACAAAGGATAATATAAAGGTTGGAGTTGAATATACAAACTTGAAAATTTGGCAACAAAATGTTATGGAAAGTATAAAATAATGATTAATGTACAAAAGTAAAATTGACTGGTAGTAAATATGGTGTTTAATAAAATTTTAGAAACTCCTCTCGCGTGCCCTAAGTACACTATGGAGGAGGAGCTTGGACATGGGTGAAATTCCACAGTCACTTAAAACAACGGATATAGCCCCGCTCCATAAAGGTGGCAGCAAAGCATTAGC
This sequence comes from Cherax quadricarinatus, assembly GCF_038502225.1. Classification (NCBI taxonomy): domain Eukaryota; kingdom Metazoa; phylum Arthropoda; class Malacostraca; order Decapoda; family Parastacidae; genus Cherax; species Cherax quadricarinatus. The sequence continues at coordinate 18,714,735 of NC_091345.1, forward strand.
TAAGAACTATAGACCAATAGCTCTGACGTCCCACATCATAAAAATCTTTGAAAGAGTGCTAAGAAGCAGGATTGCAAATCGCCTGGATTCCCAAAATCTGCACAATCCAGGGCAACATGGGTTCAGGGCAGGTCGCTCCTGCCTCTCACAACTACTGGATCACTATGACATGGCCTTGGATGCACTGGAAGGAAATCATAATGCAGATGTAATATACACAGACTTTGCAAAAGCATTTGACAAATGCGATCATGGCGTAATAGCCCATAAAATACGTGCTAAAGGAATAACTGGGAAAGTGGGGAGATGGATCTTCAACTTCCTAACAAATCGAACACAAAGAGTAGTGGTCAACAGAGTTAAATCGGAGGCTGCCATAGTGAAGAGCTCTGTTCCACAAGACACAGTACTCGCCCCCATCTTATTCCTTATCCTCGTATCAGACATAGACAGAGATATACATCACAGCACCGTATCATCCTTTGCGAATGATACTAGGATCTGCATGAGGCTGTCATCTGCTGAGGACGCGGTTAACCTCCAAGAAGATATAAACAAAGTTTTCCAGTGGGCAACGGTAAACAATATGATGTTCAATGAGGACAAATTCCAACTACTCCGTTATGGAAAACTGGAGGAGATAATAACTAGAACAGAGTATACTACTAACTCCGGCCATACAATAGAGCGGAAAAATAATGTAAGGGACCTGGGAGTAGTAATGTCTAAGGATCTCACTTTCAAGGATCACAACAGTGCCACGATCACAAGTGCAAAGAAAATGATGGGATGGATAATGATAAGGTTCAAAACGAGAGATGCCAAGCCAATGATGATCCTTTTTAAATCACTTGTTCTCTCTAGGCTGGAATACTGAAATCGCAGATCTAGAGAGTGTACAGAGATCCTTTACTGCACGTATAAGTTCTGTCAAGCACCTTAACTACTGGGAACGCTTGGAAGCACTTGACTTGTACTCGTTGGAACGCAGGAGGGAGAGATATATCATAATCTACACTTGGAAAATCCTGGAAGGAATGGTCCCAAATCTGCACACAGAAATCACTCCCTACGAAAGTAAAAGACTGGGCAGGCGATGCAAAATGCCCCCAATAAAAAGTAGGGGCGCCATTGGTACACTAAGGGAAAACACCATAAGTGTCCGGGGCCCAAGACTGTTCAACAGCCTCCCATCAAACATTAGGGAAATTGCCAATAAACCCCTGGCTGCCTTCAAGAGAGAGCTGGACAGATACCTAAAGTCAGTGCCGGATCAGCCGGGCTGTGGCTCGTACATTGGACTGCGTGCGGCCACCAGTAACAGCCTAGTTGATCAGGCCCTGATCCATCGGGAGGCCTGGTCATGGACCGGGCCGCGGGGGCGTTGATCCCCGGAATAACCTCCAGGTAACCTCCAGGTAAGTAATAATGATTACAAAAAAAAAGATTAATTAGCAAAAAAAAAAAAAAGTGGAAAAGTATCGTTTATTTCAAGTATTAAATTTTAAGAACAGTTATTTGGATTCAATATTGCACTGGTAGTTATACTAGAGGTTATTATACTATTTATAATGAGTATATGAACTGGTTGTTAAGCGATATAATTAATTATATAAATACATTTTGCGCTTTTAGAAATTGAGACACCGAAATAATTATTACTGTAATTCCAGTAATATGATAATAGCAATCTAATAATAATATAATAATAATAACAAGAATATTATTATACCTTACACTAGTAACTTTTTTGTCAACAACAACAACAACAACAACAGCAGTTGTGGCACTGCGTTCGCGAGCCGTGAGTGACGTCACGAGGTATCAGTCTCGTCTAGTACTTCACGAACCACAACAAATCCGACTCTCGCCCCACAATTTTAATTCAGCAAATCAACTCAGATCCAGACGGAAGCCACATTTACATGTCCTTCTGAATAAAAGCCGAGGGAGACCTGTATGTATAATGACGAGGTATGTATAATGACAGGGTGTGTATGTATAAGGACGAGGTGTGCATGTATAATGACGAGATTTGTATGTATAATTAAAAGATTTATATGTATAATGACGAAGTGTGTAATGAAGAGGTGTGTATGTATAATGAGAAGGATTGATTAAGAACATAAGAAAAAAGGAACACTGCAACAGGCCTACTGACCCATGCGGAGCAGGTCCATGTTCCCCCCCCCGGATTAGACCAATGACCCCACCCCCCGGATTAGCCCAATGACCCAACCAGTCTGATCATCTCCACTCAAGGATGGAGCACTGCACCACACCCAGCAGTACAAGCTAGTCAGGTCCAACTCACACCCACCCACACCCACTCATGTATTTATCTAACCTATTTTTAAAACTTCACAAGGTTTTAGCCTGAATAACTGTACTTGGGAGTTTGTTCCACTCATCCACAACTATTACCAAACCAGTACTTTCCTATATCCTTTCTGAATCTGAATTTTTCCAACTTGAAACCATTGCTGAGAGTCCTGTCTTGGCTGGAAATTTTCAGCACACTATTTACATCCCCTTTATTTATTCCTGTTCTCCATTTATACACCTCGATCATATCCCCCCTAATTCTACGCCTTTCAAGAGAGTGCAGATTCAGGGCCCTCAGTCTATCCTCATAGGGAAGATTTCTGATACATGGGATCATCTTTGTCTTCCTCCTTTGTACGTTTTCCAGAGCATTTATATCCATTCTGTAATACGGTGACCAGAACTGAGCAGCATAGTCTAAATGAGGCCTAACCAAGGATATATAGAGTTGAAGAACAACCTGAGGACTTCTATTATTTATACTTCTAGATATGAAGCCAAGAATTCTGTTAGCTTTATTGCGAACACTAATGCACTGTTGTCTTGGTTTTAGGTTACTGCTAACCAGAACTCCTAAGAACATAAGAACATAAGAAAGGAGGAACACTGCAGAAGGCCTGTTGGCCCATACTAGGCAGGTCCTTTACAATTCATCCCACTAACAAAACATTTGCCCAACCCAATTTTCAATGCCACCCAAGAAACAAGCTCCGATGTGCAAGTCCCACTCAAATCCAACCCCTCCCACTCATGTACTTATCCAACCTAAATTTGAAACTACCCAAAGTCCTAGCCTCAATAACCCAACTAGGTAGACTGTTCCACTCATCAACTACCCTATTTCCAAACCAATACTTTCCTATGTCCTTTCTAAATCTAAACTTATCCAATTTAAATCCATTACTGCGGGTTCTCTCTTGGAGAGATATCCTCAAGACCTTGTCAATATCCCCCTTATTAATACCTATCTTCCACTTATACACTTCGATCAGGTCTCCCCTCATTCTTCGTCTAACAAGTGAATGTAACTTAAGAGTCTTCAATCTTTCTTCATAAGGAAGATTTCTAATGCTATGTATTAATTTAGTCATCCTACGCTGAATGTTTTCTAACGAATTTATGTCCATTCTGTAATATGGAGACCAGAATTGAGCTGCATAATCTAGGTGAGGCCTTACTAATGATGTATAAAGCTGCAGTATGACCTCTGGACTTCTGTTGCTTACACTTCTTGATATAAATCCCAGTAATCTATTTGCCTTATTACGTACGCTTAGGCATTGCTGTCTTGGTTTAAGGTTGCTGCTTACCATAACCCCCAAGTCCTTTTCGCAATCTGTATGGCTAAGTTCTACATTATTTAACTTATAAGTGCTAGGGTTATAGACACTCCCGAGCTTCAGAACCTTGCATTTATCCACACTGAACTGCATCTGCCACTTTTCTGACCAAGAGTAGAGTTTGTCTAAATCCTCCTGAAGTTCCCTAACATCTACGTTTGAATCAATTATCCTACCTATCTTCGTGTCATCGGCGAATTTGCTCATAACACTAGCAATTCCTTCATCAAGATCATTGATATATATTATAAACAACAACGGGCCCAAGACTGATCCCTGTGGAACGCCACTTGTTACTGATCCCCACTCGGATTTAACCCCATTTATGGACACTCTCTGCTTCCTGTCTGTGAGCCATGACTCGATCCACGAGAGCACCCTCCCCCCAATGCCATGAGCTGCTACTTTCTTCAACAGTCTTTGGTGTGGAACTCTATCAAATGCCTTACTAAAATCTAAGTAAACAATATCAAATTCTTTATCGTGGTCAACAGCCTCAAAAGCTTTACTGAAGAAAGTTAATAAATTAGTTAGACAAGACCGGCCTCTTGTGAATCCATGCTGAGTATCATTAATCAAGCTATGCTTATCGAGATGGCTTCTTATAATCTCAGCTATAATTGACTCTAGCAACTTGCCTACAATTGAGGTCAGGCTTATTGGGCGGTAATTTGACGGTAACGACTTGTCCCCTGTTTTAAAAATAGGAATTACATTAGCCATCTTCCACATATCAGACACTACACCTGTTTGAAGAGATAAATTAAAAATATTAGTTAATGGTTCACAGACTTCCATTTTGCATTCCTTAAGAACCCTTGAAAAAACCTCATCAGGACCCGGTGACTTATTTTGCTTCAGTCGGTCTATCTGCTTCACAACCATTTCACTAGTGACTGTGATATTACATAATTTATCTTCTTCTGATCCACTATAAAAATTAATTACCGGGATATTATTAGTGTCTTCCTGTGTAAAAACCGAGAGAAAATAATTATTTAAAATCGAGCACATTTCATTCTCTTCGTCAGTAAGATGCCCATAGTTATTTTTAAGGGGACCTATCTTATCTCTGACTTTTGTTCTATATACCTGGAAAAAACTTTTTGGATTAGTTTTAGAATCCCTAGCAACTTTAATTTCATAGTCCCTTTTAGCTTTTCTTATCCCCTTTTTAATGTCCCTCTTAATGTCGATATACTGATTCATAAGATGACCCTCGCCTCTTTTGATACGCCTATAAATTTCTTTCTTATGCCCTAGTAGATATTTCAGCCTATTATTCATCCATTTAGGGTCATTTCTATTTGATCTAATTTCCTTATAAGGGATAAACGTTCTTTGAGCAGCATGTATTGTGTTCAGAAAACTGTCATATTGATAGCTCTCTTCGTTACCCCAGTCAACAGATGATAAGTGTTCTCTAAGCCCATCGTAATCTGCTAAGCGAAAATCTGGGACTGTTACTGAGTTATCCCTACTATCATACTTCCATTCAATTCTAAATGTAATTGATTTGTGGTCGCTAGCACCCAGTTCCTCTGAAACTTCTAAATTATTAACAAGGGATTCATTGTTTGCCAGAACTAAGTCAAGCAGGTTATTTCCCCTTGTAGGTTCTGTCACAAACTGCTTCAAAAAACAATCCTGAACTACTTCTAAGAAATCGTATGATTCTAAATTCCCAGTCAAGAAATTCCAATCAATATGACTAAAGTTAGTCTCCTAGAATTACTACATTATCGTGCCTTGTGGCCCTAACAATTTCCTCCCATAGTAGTCTCCCTTGGTCCCTATCTAAATTTGGGGGACGGTATATCACACCTAAAATTAATTTTTCATGCCCCTCTGAAAATTCTATCCAAACAGACTCTGTATGTGTTACTTCAGACTTAATACCCGTTTTTATGCAACAGTTCAAGCGATCGCGGACATACAATGCCACCCCACCCCCCTTCCCGATACTTCTATCTACTTGGAACAATTTAAAACCCTGAATGTGACATTCTGCAGGCATGTCCCGACTTTTTGAATTAAACCACGTCTCAGTAATGGCAAATACATCTATGTTACCTGCACTAGCAACTAGTCTCAACTCGCCCATCTTATTATTAGCACTGCGACTATTTGTGTAATAAACTTTTAATGACCCTCCTCTCTCTTTACCCTTCCTGCTTTTTTCTATTATTCCACTAAACCTATTACTGTCCTTGTCAATTAGTGCCACTGGCTTTCCAATATCCACCTCATTTTGCCTATTACTAGTTCTCCTAGTACTCATATTACTACCCTGCGACTTCACAGTTTTCCTGCAAAAACCCATACCTCTAACTAATCCTAGTTTAAAGTCCTAACAACCCCCTCAACTGAGTTAGCAAGAAAACCCACACCTGCCCTGGATAAGTGAACCCCATCCCTGGCATACATGTCATTTCGGCCATAGAAGTTGTCCCAGTTGTCAATGAATGGTACTGCATTATCCTTACAGTGTTTATCCAGCCAACAATTAATACCAATTGCTCTGGACAACCATTCATTACCAACACCTCTTCTTGGCAAAATGCCACATATAACAGGGCGCCCCCCCTTCTTCCTAATCATGTCTATAGCTGTCCTGAACTTTCTAACTAAATCCTTTTCGCAATCAGTAGTATTAAGATCTACATTATTTAGTTTATATGTGGCATGGTTATTTAACTGTCCAACATTTAGAACTTTGCATTTGTCAATATTAAACTGCATCTGCCACTTCTCCGACCATTGCATCAGTTTATTCAAATCATCCTGGAGTGTTCTAGTGTCCTCATTAGAATGAATTGGACGGCCTATTTTGGTGTCATCAACAAATTTGCTTATGTCGCTATTTATTTCCACATCTATGTCGTTTATGTAAATTGTGAACAACAACGGGCCCAACACTGACCCCTGAGGAACACCGCTTGTGGCGTGCCCTCATTCTGATTTCTCCCCATTTATGCAAACTCTCTGCTGTCTATTTGTCAGCCAAGCCTCTACCCAGGAAAAAATTTCTCCTCCTATTCCGTGTGCCTTAAGTTTCCTCAGTAGCCTCTGGTGTGGAACTCTATCGAAAGCCTTACTGAAGTCCATATACACAATATTATATTCATTACCATGATCTACCTCCTCAAACACCTTAGTGAAAAAAGTTAGTAAATTCGTAAGACAGGAACGCCCCTTTGTAAAACCGTGTTGAGAATCATTAATCAATCTGTGCCTGTCAAGATGGCTACGAATTGCTTCGGCAATTATTGATTCCATAAATTTTCCCACTATGGAGGTAAGGCTTATTGGTCTATAGTTCGAAGCTAAGGACCTGTCACCTGCCTTGTAAATAGGTATTGCATTTGCCATTTTCCACTTATCAGGCACTATGCCAGTTTGTAGTGATATGTTAAAAAGATTAGCCAAAGGTATGCTAAGTTCCTCTTTACATTCCTTTAACATCCTTGCAAACAGTTTGTCAGGACCTGGGATTTATTAGGTTTTAGTTTCTCTATTTGTCTGAGGACCATGTCACTAGTTACCGCAATCGTACATAGTTTATTATCATCCTGTTTTACATAATCTATTATTTCAGGAATATCGCTAGTATTTTCCTGGGTGAAAACTGAGAGGAAGTAGGTATTTAGAATTTCACACATGTCCTTATCACTGTCAGTGATCTGACCAGAGTTACTCTTAAATGGGCCAATCTTGTCCCTGATCTTACTTCTGTATACCTGAAAGAATCCTTTGGGGTTAATCTTTGAATCCCTTGCGACCTTAGCCTTATAATCCCTTTTTGCTTTTCTTATTCCTTTCTTTATTTCTCTCTTTAATTGAATTTATTGATTTCTTAACTGCCCATCCCCTCTTTTGATACGCCTATATATGCCTCTCTTTTGACCAATGAGATGTTTTAATCTAGTGTTCATCCATTTGGGATCATTTTTGTTTGATCTAATTTTCCTACTCGGAACAAATGTTGTCTGGGCAGCTAGAACTATGCTCTGAAAAACGTCATATTGGCAACCAAGATCACCTACCTGACCCATAGTCAGGACATCCCAATTTAGCCCACCCAGGTAATTTTTCAGTCCCATGAAGTCGGCCAAGCGAAAATCTGGGACAGAGATTTGATTGCAGTTATCTGGGTAATTCCATGATATATTGAAACTAAGTGATTTGTGATCACTTTCCCCAAGCTCATCATTAACCTCAAGATTATTAATTAGTGAATCTTTGTTGGCAAGAACCAAATCAAGCAGATTGTTTCCTCTAGTTGGTTCTGTCACAACCTCTTCTAAAAAGCAGTCCTGAACCGTATCAAGAAAGTCACTAGACTCAAGATTTCCTGTCATATTGTTCCAATCAATTTGTCTAAAGTTAAAATCTCCCATTATAACAACATTTTCATAATAGATGCCTTATGAATTTCGTCCCATAACAGCTTACTGCCCTCCCTATGAAGGTTTGGGGGCCTATAAATCACACCCAAAATTGATTTGTCATTTCCCTCGAGAAACTGTAGCCAAACAGATTCTGTGTTCGATGTCTCTAATCTTATATCATGTCTAAGACAACAATTTAAATTTTCTCTGACATACATCGCCACCCCACCACCCTTCCTGTTGACCCTGTCAGTGTGGAATAGTTTATAACCCTGTATGTTGCATTCAGAAGGCATTTCTCTATCTTTCAGGTTGAACCAGGTCTCTGTTATACCAATAATATCTACATTATCTACACTTGCAAGTAATCTTAGCTCATCTATCTTATTTCTTAGACTCCTACTATTTGTATAGTAAACTTTAAGGGAGCTAGTCACTCGTTGCCCTCTACTATCCCTCTTTGTTTGTTGATCAATTGATTTGCCATTACTAGCAACTTTATTTTGAATATTGTCTTTTAAACATATCCCTGAGGTATCCCGGTAATAACTGCTGTTTTTAACCTTAATGTCTGATTGTTTCCCACAAACACCCATACCTCTATAATCTGTCAGTTTAAATTCCTAGACAAGTCATCAATTACCCTCTCAATTGAATTGGCTAATGCAACCACTCCATCCCCAGAGAGATGAACCCCATCCCTTGCATACATATCACGTTTGTCAAAGAATAGGTCCCAGTTATCAATGAATGGGATTGCAAGTTCATTGCAGTACCTGTCTAGCCAGCAATTTATACCAATTGCCCTAGACATCCATTCATTGACCACTCCCTTTCTAGGCAAGATGCTACATATGACTGGGATCCCTCCCTTAGACCTAACTACTACTATGGCTGACCTGTACTTATCCAGCAGCTCCTCTCTCCTGCCCTTCCCAATGTCATTACCCCCAGCACTAAGACAGATAATGGGCTTGATCCCATTACCTGCCATAATATTATCCAACCTGCTGACTATGTCGCCAACACCAGCTCCAGGAAGACACACTCTCTGTCTGACCTTTTTGTCTCTGTTACAAAATGCACGGTCCATATATCTTACCTGAGAAACGCCTACTATTAAAATATTCTTACCTTGATTAGCAGGGGAATCAGTGGTACCTTCAACCTCACTAACCACTGAAGTACACTCGTCTTGGAGAACAGAGAATCGATTTCCTACCTTCACATCTTCTCTATTAACTCTCCTCATCTTCCTTCTTCCTGAACTGTGAACCACTTGTCACTTAGAGCGGCTGCCACTATCACTGCTGGCGACCATTCCTACCTTACCAGCTAAATCCTTCTCACACTCGCTCCCAAACTCATCTATGCGAAGCTTCAGCTTCCTATTTTCCTCCTGAAGAAGTAGAACCTCCTTCTTCAACACTTGAACCTGAGATTCTAAAACACTACAACAAGCCATGGTGCTTGGTAACAGCCCACGCTAACTCCCAAGAGCTTAGGCAGGTAGGACCGCAGGTGACCACTGACCTCAGTTATCATGCTGGTATAATGGTTGGGTGACCTTCCTGGACAATGATAACAGTAACCCTCACCTTCCTGGACTATGATAACAGTAACCCTCACCTTCTTGGACAATGATAACAGTAACCCTCACCTTCCTGGACCATGATAACAGTAACCCTCACCTTCCTGGACCATGATAACAGTAACCCACACATTCCTGGACCATGATAACAGTAACCCACACCTTCCTGGACCATGATAACAGTAACCCTCACCTTCCTGGACCATGATAACAGTAATCCACCCCTTCCTGGACCATGATAACACTAACCCTCACCTTCCTGGACCATGATAACAGTAACCCTCACCTTCTTGGACCATGATAACAGTAACCCACACCTTCCTGGACCATGATAACAGTAACCCTCACCTTCCTGGACCATGATAACAGTAACCCACACCTTCCTGGACCATGATAACAGTAACCCTTACCTTCCTGAACCATGATAACAGTAACCCACACCTTCCTGGACCATGATAACAGTAACCCTCACCTTCCTGGACCATGATAACAGTAACCCACACCTTCCTGGACCATGATAACAGTAACCCTCACCTTCCTGGACCATGATAACAGTAACCCACACCTTCCTGGACCATGATAACAGTAACCCTCACCTTCCTGGACCATGATAACAGTAACCCACACCTTCCTGGACCATGATAACAGTAACCCTCACCTTCCTGGACCATGATAACAGTAACCCACACCTTCCTGGACCATGATAACAGTAACCCTCACCTTCCTGGACCATGATAACAGTAACCCACACCTTCCTGGACCATGATAACAGTAACCCTCTGTTGCAGCCCCTGAATGGGTTGCAATATATATAATGTATATTATGATTATGAATATAATGTATATATATATATATATAATTATCACCTTTTCATATAATTTTATATTGCTTATATTTGCGATAATAGCTAAATCGTAAATATGTTGCTTTATATTCTTATTATTTGACTTAGCTAAATTTTGTGAGGTAGGATGTAACATATTATGTGCTCAGTTCTAGTCTTGATTGTCTAACTGTAATTATCGCTTGTGGCTCGTTAGACTGCCGGCTTCTCGTTGTTGCTGGGCAGCAACCCATGGAGCTATCACGTGATCGAGGGGGGGGGTGTCCTCACCTCGCCTGAAGTATTCAGTCTGGTCTAGACTCTCTTGGTGGTCGGACAGATTGTCTGTCTCATTATTCTTGTTAGTTCTGTAGAACTCTGTTCACAGAACATTGTATAGACTTAGTGATTTTCGACGTTGTACTGAGGTTGTGTGTCTCATAGACACTCTGAACAACTCAGGTCCTGACTTAACTTGTACTGGTATCTGTGTATTATCACAGTCGGGGATTTTCTTATGCTGAACTTAGATTCAGTAGTATGGCAGTTTTGTGACTTTTGTGGAGGATCTGCAGATGGTCCTTACTTAGTGTCGTTATATTATCTCTTTGTTCCTGATTCTGTGTCACAGTTGCTTGTTATATTGCTATTGGGATTAGCATTCTTTTTATTGTTCAAGCAGACTGTTCTGACTGCCAGTTGGTTAAGAAGTTAGTTTGAGAGGACTTTGTCAGTCACTTGTTTAGTCTAGTCGAATCGTGAGACATAGCGAACTACTTAGAGCACTTACACACTGTTGTGAATAAGAAAATTTTTAAAGAACTTCAGAATGTGGCCTGTTACCATTTATTTCTTGTGCAACAAGATTTTTGGATCCGAGTTCTTTAAAGCTCTTTTTAGAGTCTAGGGGAAATAATTTCAACTGGGAATTTCATAGAATAATATTAAAATTTATTAAAGTATTTAAATACAATACTTTATCTTCTCTTTGTAGTTAATTTAACTTAATACTTTGTACAATAAATTTACCATATACAGTTAGTTCAAAATCTTGGAAATGTCACATTAATAAGGAAGTTTAATTATTCTTCCTGTATCTAAGTCCTCATTAATATTTACGTCTCTTTCTTAACAAGACTGTAAACTCAAAATACAAAAGGTACAAGATTTAACAAGACCTTTGAATCTGGCCGTAAGTATCTCTATGGATTACTGAACTGACCAAAAATATAAATATCAAAAGAGTCTTTCAAAGTAATGAGGAACAAAGTGAGTCAGCTCTAGAGTCCAATTCTCAAAACCATTCAACTGTACACCGTAAGAGCCAATATACGATCAGTTGTCAGGGCTAGAGCTGGGAGCAGACTGACTACTTGCTAGTCTGTTGACATGTCGTCAGGTTGGATCAGCTGAGCCACGTCAGCCAGCCGGACATAAACAACTGAACAATTCACCGGATGGTTCCGAGACTTAAACTCTATATACACAAGAAATCCTACCTAACCATAATAGTAAAATAATAGTGATAATTACAAAATAGTGATAATAACGATAATAGTGATAATAACGATAATAGTGATAATAACGATAATACCATGGTATTTTTCATATATTAACAGATAATAATATAACGCCGAAAGTCTCTATTTTAGCTATAAACGGGGACTTTCGCGCTATAATATTAAGTGATGAACATATGCTCTTACAATATTTAAATAACACAGGATGACCAATTTCAAAGATATAACACACACATACATACACATACTTGTACATATTTGTAATATCTTATTAAATGTTAATGTACCAGACGGTACTAAGAATTATAAATGTGATATGTGCTTTCAGCACAATAATATTGTACTCGAGAGAAGTGATATTATTTTGATTACTGTGATTAATTTAATTTAATTTTATTTGATAATATACCTCTAGACTTAATAAATTTATTAAATTTTAATTTCTCTAGTTAGTAGACTACCAATTGTAATCCTGAAGCACTATTGAATCATACTGAATTCTAATGGATAATTGGACCAGGATACTGACTACTTGTTACGAAAACCCAGTAACAGGCTGGATGCTAGAAGGGCAGTCCTTTCTAGTATTCACTGGAGATCTCTAAGCTTTTAGAATCGCGTTTTTTGTAACACCCTCATCTTCCTGGACCATGATAACAGTAACCTTCATCTTCCTGGACCATGATAACAGTAACCCTCACCTTCCTGGACCATGATAACAGTAACCCTCACCTTCCTGGACCATGATAACAGTAACCCACACCTTCCTGGACCATGATAACAGTAACCTTCATCTTCCTGGACCATGATAACAGTAACCCTCACCTTCCTGGACCATGACAACAGTTACCCTCACCTTCCTGGACCATGATAACAGTAACCTTCATCTTCCTGGACCATGATAACAGTAACCCTCACCTTCCTGGACCATGATAACAGTAACCCTCACCTTCCTGGACCATGATAACAGTAACCCACACCTTCCTGGACCATGACAACAGTAACCCTCACCTTCCTGGACCATGATAACAGTAACCTTCATCTTCCTGGACCATGATAACAGTAACCCTCACCTTCCTGGACCATGATAACAGTAACCCACACCTTTCTGGACCATGATAACAGTAACCCACACCTTCCTGGACCATGATAACAGTAACCCTCACCTTCCTGGACCATGATAACAGTAACCCTTACCTTCCTGGACCATGATAACAGTAACCCTCACCTTCCTTGACCATGATAACAGTAACCCTCACCTTCCTGGACCATGATAACAGTAACTCTCACCTTCCTGGACCATGATAACAGTAACCCTCACCTTCCTGGACCATGATAACAGTAACCCACACCTTCCTGGACCACGATAACAGTAATCCGCACCTTCTTGGACAATGATAACAGTAACCCACACCTTCCTGGACTATGATAACAGTAACCCACACCTTCCTGGACCATGATAACAGTAACCCTCACCTTCCTGGACCATGATAACAGTAACCCACACCTTCCTGGACCATGATAACAGTAACCCACACCTTCCTGGACCAGGATAACAGTAACCCACACCTTCCTGGACCATGATAACAGTAACCCTCACCTTCCTGAACCATGATAACAGTAACCTACACCTTCTTGGACCATGATAACAGTAATCCGCACCTTCCTGGACCATGATAACAGTAACCCACACCTTCCTGGACCATGATAACAGTAACCCACACCTTCCTGGACCATGATAACAGTAACCCACACCTTCCTGGACCATGATAACAGTAACCCACACCTTCCTGGACCATGATAACAGTAACCCACACCTTCCTGGACCATGATAACAGTAACCCTCACCTTCCTGGACCATGATAACAGTAACCCTCACCTTCCTGGACCATGATAACAGTAACCCTCACCTTCCTGAACCATGATAACAGTAACCCTCACCTTCCTGGACCATGATAACAGTAACCCTCACCTTCCTGGACCATGATAACAGTAACCCACACCTTCCTGGACCATGATAACAGTAATCCGCACCTTCCTGGACCATGATAACAGTAACCCACACCTTCCTGGACCATGATAACAGTAACCCACACCTTCCTGGACCATGATAACAGTAACCCACACCTTCCGGGACCATGATAACAGTAACCCACACCTTCCTGGACCATGATAACAGTAACCCACACCTTCCTGGACCATGATAACAGTAACCCTCACCTTCCTGGACCATGATAACAGTAACCCACACCTTCCTGGACCATGATAACAGTAATCCGCACCTTCCTGGACCATGATAACAGTAACCCACACCTTCCTGGACCATGATAACAGTAACCCACACCTTCCTGGACCATGATAACAGTAACCCACACCTTCCTGGACCATGATAACAGTAACCCTCACCTTCCTGAACCATGATAACAGTAACCCACACCTTGCTGGACCATGATAACAGTAATCCGCACCTTCATGGACCATGATAACAGTAACCCACACCTTCCTGGACCATGATAACAGTAACCCACACCTTCCTGGACCATGATAACAGTAACCCACACCTTCCTGGACCATGATAACAGTAACCCACACCTTCCTGGACCATGATAACAGTAACCCACACCTTCCTGGACCATGATAACAGTAATCCACACCTTCCTGGACCATGATAACTGTAACCCACACCTTGCTGGACCATGATAACAGTAACCCTCACCTTCCTGGACCATGATAACAGTAACGTACACCTTCCCGGACCATGATAACAGTAACCCTCACCTTCCTGGACCATGATAACAGTAACCCACACCTTCCTGGACCATGATAACAGTAACCCTCACCTTCCTGGACCATGATAACAGTAACCCACACCTTCCTGGACCATGATAACAGTAACCCTCACCTTCCTGGACCATGATAACAGTAACCCTCACCTTCCTGGACCATGATAACAGTAACCCACACCTTCCTGGACCATGATAACAGTAACCCACACCTTCCTGGACCATGATAACAGTAACCCACACCTTCCTGGACCATGATAACAGTAACTCACACCTTCCTGGACCATGATAACAGTAACCCACACCTTCCTGGACCATGATAACAGTAACCCTCACCTTCCTGGACCATGATAACAGTAACCCACACCTTCCTGGACCATGATAACAGTAACCCACAGCTTCCTGGACCACGATAACAGTACTCCACACCTTCCTGGACCATGATAACTGTAACCCACACCTTCCTGGACCATGATAACAGTAACCCTCACCTTCATGGACCATGATAACAGTAACCCTCACCTTCCTGGACCATGATAACAGTAACCCTCACCTTCCTGGACCATGATAACAGTAACCCACATCTTTCTGGACCATGATAACAGTAACCCACACCTTCCTGGACCATGATAACAGTAACCCTCACCTTCCTGGACCATGATAACAGTAACCCACACCTTCCTGGACCATGATAACAGTAATCCTCACCTTCCTGGACCATGATAACAGTAACCCGCACCTTCCTGGACCATGATAACAGTAATCCGCACCTTCCTGGACCATGATAACAGTAATCCGCACCTTCACAAATTCTCTCGCAGGTTATATTTATACATTTCTCTCTCCCTTTCTCAGTCTCTCTTTTTGTCTGTCTTTCTCTCTCTCAATCTCTCTCTCTATCTCTCTCTCTGGTAAGATATTTATAACCACTTAAGTCCAACAAAACGCATGAAAAATACCGGTGGCAACATGTAAACAGAGTTACGGGAAGTCACAAGTTAAAATTGTAAATGTCATATAAGTTTCAACCTTGTAAAATATTCAGTGTGTCACTTTATAATGTAAGTTTGAGGCGGCTAGTGTTAAGCCTGGTCAACATAACGTTGCGAACTTGCTTGTTAGTAGATACAGTGAACAAGTCCGACGGTATTATGTTACTTGTGGCTTCATATAAAGTTACCAAATGGAATCATGTAAATTTATGTACATATTTAGCTTAGGTGTAACAGTGCGATATGTGAAGCACTTGTGTAACAGCCACTGGAGTTCTGAGACTCTCTGATCGCGGGTTCTAACCCCGCCCGTGGTATGGTTTGTTTAATACTCTCACCCTCTAAGAGTATGTCACGTGATCTACCTTATGTCAGGTCATCCCTCCCCCACTACAGTTAGTAGTAGCTGATCTACAGCTCAAGGTACGTTTCTTGAAAGTCCTCTGTTGTAACAGAGGTGCTGATGGGGGACTTCTCTGTGTATTACATCGACACCATGCCTAACCCTTCTAGGGTAGGGTAGGTGCCTGAGCCCGAGCCTTTAGCTCACAAGACTGTCATTCCCATTAGCCCCCTTGGGGAGGGGATGGCAGACCAGAGAGGCCTAGCTTGTGGCTAGGCCTGGGGACAGTTGGTCCCAAAGATGAGGAGGTACTTGTGCCTCCTCCCATGGGAGACTTAGGTCTCAGACACTCCCTAAAGAGGGAGTCAAGGCCGGGCCACCACTTGGAAAAGGCCCGGGCCGGGAGAATACCGGCGAATTTTTAATAATAATAATAATAAAATCTGTGTATTACGTCCCAAGTCAGTCTGACATATTCACCGGTGATCTGGAAACCTCCGTGTGATTGGAAATGAAACCTGTACATAGTTCTCTGTAAATAATTGTGCACTAGTAAGATACCAGAGAAAAGCTTAATATTCTATTATTGATACGTTCTAAGGAACAATATCATGTTAAAGGCCATAAATTTTTACTTGTGATTTTTTGACTCCCAATGAAAAGTAGTTAGAAATTCATATATATATATATATATATATATATATATATATATATATATATATATATATATATATATATATATATATATATATATATATATATATATATATATATATATATATATATATATGTATATATATATATATATATATATATATATATATATATATATATATATATATATATATATATATATATATATATATATATATATATATACATATGTCGTGCCGAATATGTAAAACTGGTCAATTAGCAAGAACTCATTCAAAATTAAGTCCTTTCTGAAATTTTATCTTATACGTTTAAAGATAGATTTTTTCATTAATGTTAATGTAAAAAAAATTTAATTTTGCTCCAAAAGAATCTTAGAAAACTTACCTAACCTTATTATAACAAGAACAATTTAGTTTAGCCTAACCCAACTAAATATATTTTAGATTTGTTTACAATAATTTAATACTAAACAAACACAGTGAAATATATTTTTTTCGTTAGGTTTAGAATGATTTTGGCGAAATTATTGCATACACAAATTTTCGCTTGTCCTATATGGCAAGATGAGCGTTGCTATTTAAGCCAAGATCGCAAGTTCTGCCTATTCGGCACGACATATATATATATATATATATATATATATATATATATATATATATATATATATATATATATACACACACACACACATGAAAGGTGGCACTAGTACTACCTTCACATCTGAAGGTGTTAGGTGATGCTCCAACACTCTTCCCTTGACCTATATTTCCCCCATTAACCTCCGGCAGGAATACTACAGCGCCAGCCCGTGTGCAATCACACACAGCTACATGTTGAACACATCAGAGAGTCTTCCAGTGGAGGCAGATCTCAGCTGGATGTTGAACACATCAGAGAGTCTTCCAGTGGAGGCAGATCTCAGCTGGATGTTGAACACATCAGAGAGTCTTCCAGTGGCGGCAGATCTCAGCTGGATGTTGAACACATCAGAGAGTCTCAGCTGGATGTTCCAAAGAGTGGCGGCAGATCTCAGCTGGATGTTGAACACATCAGAGAGTCTTCCAGTGGAGGCAGATCTCAGCTGGATGTTGAACACATCAGAGAGTCTTCCAGTGGAGGCAGATCTCAGCTGGATGTTGAACACATCAGAGAGTCTTCCAGTGGAGGCAGATCTCAGCTGGATGTTGAACACATCAGAGAGTCTTCCAGTGGAGGCAGATCTCAGCTGGATGTTGAACACATCAGAGAGTCTTCCAGTGACGGCAGACCTCAGCTGGATGTTGAACACATCAAAGAGTTTTCCAGAGACGGCAGATCTCAGCTGGATGTTGAACACATCAAAGAGTTTTCCAGAGACGGCAGATCTCAGCTGGATGTTGAACACATCAAAGAGTTTTCCAGAGACGGCAGATCTCAGCTGGATGTTGAACACATCAGAGAGTCTTCCAGTGACGGCAGACCTCAGCTGGATGTTGAACACATCAGAGAGTCTTCCAGTGACGGCAGATCTCGGAACAATCCCCATTAAAAATAACCAAAGAGAAATATCCGATCTTTTTCTGGTAATCACACGATTCTCTTCAGATAAAGAAAGAACTGAAGGCGGCACAGTTAACAGTTTCCTAAGTGAGGTGAAACTGCAGAGTAAACTGTGCTGGAAGGTTAGGTAGGTTAGTTTGGGTTGAGTTGGATTGGGTTACTTTAGGTTAGGTTAGGCTAGGTTAGGTTAGGTTAGGTTAGGTAAGGTTTGTCAGGAAACAAGTAAAGTGTTTCCTACTCGGGTCTTAGTCATAGGATGACCCGCAGCTGGAACTTTTGGTCATCTGACCGAAACCTTCCGCTGGCTTACCCATCCACCACCTCAGTATATAAGGAAGTGCAGGAGGGAACTAAGATTGATTGCAGTATTTGTCACTGTAAATCACTGTAGGAACTGCAGCTCTGTAAGACTAGTTGATTAATAACTGTGCTACTATCATCTATTGGCAAATATTTAATGGGAATAGCAGAACGTCAAGCGGATTGATGAGAGAGCGAGGGAGGCAGCAGTTGATTTTAACAGGGATGAGGGAGGGTGAAAGGGAGGGAGGGAAGAAAGGAGGAAGATTGAAAGGCAGGTAAGCGCCTGCTCCCTCAAGTTCATCTCTCGGGAAAAGAGTGAATAACGAGAAGGAGAGTGAGACAGGTCTTGTGTTAGAGAGAGAGAGAGAGAGAGAGTCATCCAGCTTTCTCTGCTCTTCCCCGACAACATTGATTACGTTGTTGTTTTGTTCCATGTCTTCAGGGATGGCAAAGTTACAAGACTGTCTGCTTATTTATTTATTATCTCTCTCTCTCTCTCTCTCTCTCTCCTAATGAGAACAAATAAATATTTTCTCTCCAGCAGTGACAACAGAGAATAAATTCACTTCCAGCAAACAGAAAGTTCTCTCCCACACGTCACACTTTACAGTGCCTCCCACTTACGAGCTGACACAGACATGCTCGGGTAATCATCCCCGAGGACTACACAAACACACACGCCCCGGTACCGTCATGTCTATCCCGGTCTACATCAACACCAGTAATTTTTATGAGTAATATATACATATATATATATATATATATATATATATATATATACTATATATATATATATATACATACACACATATATATATATATATATATATATATATATATATATATATATATATATATATATATATATATATATATATATATATATATATATATATATATATATATATATATATATATATATATATATATATATATATATATATATATATATATATATATATATATATATATATATGTCATGCCGAATAGGCAGAACTTGCGATCTTGGCTTAAATAGCAACGCTCATCTTGCCATATAGGACAAGTGAAAATTTGTGTATGCAATAATTTCTCCAAAATCATTCTGAACCTAACGAAAAAAATATATTTGATTGTCTTTGTTTAGTACTAAATTATTATAAACGTATTTAAAATATATTTAGTTGGGTTAGGCTAAAATAAATTGCACTTGTTATAATAAGGTTAGGTAAGTTTTCTAAGATTCTTTTGGTGCAAAATTAAAATTTTTTACACTAACATTAATGAAAAATATATATCTTTAAACGTATAAGAGAAAATTTCAGAAAGGACTTAATTTTAAATGAGTTCTTGCTAATTGACCAGTTTTACATATTCGGCACGACATATATATATATATATATATATATATATATATATATATATATATATATATATATATATATATATATATATATATATATATATATATATATATATATATATATATATATATATATATATATATATATATATATATATATATATATATATATATATATATTACAGGATTGGATACAAATGTGGTGAAATGGGTGAAATGTCGGAGGTCAGTGGGAGGCCTTTAACCCAGGCAATAACCCCGCTAGGTAAGCCAGAGGTTTTACCAGAATGTAAGATGGTCCACTGGGAGGTATTAGCATACGTGTGTGAGCGAGGGGTATCAACGTCTGACTTACTCTTAAACTCGCTGACACGTAATCTAGGGTGAAACAGATGGTTCATGTAGCAGCCGCCTGTACGCTATGTCTGACTAGCCTTCCATGCTGATATGTCTGCTTTAAGAAAGTAACTAAACTAATTTATTTAGGCATAGGTATACATAAGTACAATTATCATACATAGTGTAAATTACCAAGGATATTATTTCATTATTGTAACCTAGTAACGAAAATCACTCACTAAGAAAGCAAAAGACTTGGCAGACGATGCAACATCCCCCCAATGAAAAGCAGGGGTGTCACTAGCACGTTAAGAGACCATACAATAAGTGTCAGGGGCCCGAGACTGTTCAACTGCCTCCCAGCACACATAAGGGGGATTACCAACAGACCCCTGGCAGTCTTCAAGCTGGCACTGGACAAGCACCTAAAGTCGGTTCCTGATCAGCCGGGCTTGTGGCTCGTACGTTGGTTTGCGTGCAGCCAGCAGCAACAGCCTGGTTGATCAGGCTCTGATCCACCAGGAGGCCTGGTCACAGACCGGGCCGCGGGGGCGTTGACCCCCGGAACTCTCTCCAGGTAAACTCCAGGTTGTTGGCTGTCTGTTCGACCTGGCCACTGTAAGACTGTCAGTATGGACGACTGAGCACTTTTCACGTCAGTTTTTATGTCTGTTATGATGTTACTCGTGTCTGTTGTGTACGTAGGATTCTACGAGTGTTTGAAAAAGAGATGTGAAGTCACAGCTTATCACACCTCATGTGTTATCTTCATATATTAGTTACCAGCTGCAGGCCAGCTGCAGGCCAGCTGCAGACCATCTGCAGGCCAGCTGCAGGCCAGCTGCAGGCCATCTGCAGGCCAGCTGCAGGCCAGCTGCAGGCCAGCTGCAGGCCAGCTGCAGGCCAGCTGCAGGCCAGCTGCAGGCCAGCTGCAGGCCAGCTGCAGGCCAGCTGCGGGCCAGTTGCAGGCCAGCTGCAGGCCAGTCAACCAGTTCTATCAGCATTGAGCTGAGCCCCTTATCTCTGTTATCGTATATTTTGCAGGCTGCTGCAGGTCGGCCTGCAGTCTCCTGAAGTGAACCTACAGTATAAGCACTCAGCTCACTCAGCAACCTGGCATCTACTACCTGTTTTAACTTTTAAGGTTTAAATCATAAGATACCACAAGGATCCCCAGTGGAAATAAGTCGCCGTAACTGACTTGTCTTTGGGAGTTATTCTGAAAATTTGCGTAGATGTACCGCACTTACTAGTCTCAAGAAATGTGTTCACAATTGTTCTTAGTAAGTAACGTATCCGATACACCTCACACTGGAGAGACGTATTGGGGGAGGCTGGGGAGGAGTGGGGATGGGTGAAGGGTAATGGGTAATGGGGAGGTGGAGGTGGAGGGGGGGATGGGGAGGAAGGGCGATGGGGGAGAGGTGAAGGGAGGTTAGTGGAATGCACTTGACCAGAACAATATCACGCCGGGAATTGCCTTCTGTAGTAGTAATTACAGAAGCCTTGCTACCGTGCAACACAGTGATCCCTGCTACCGTGCAACACAGTGATCCCTGCAACCGTGCAGCACAGTGATCACTGCTACCGTGCAACAGAGTGATCCCTGCTACCGTGCAACACAGTGATCCCTGCTACCGTGCAACACAGTGATCCCTGCTACCGTGCAACACAGTGATCCCTGCTACCGTACAACATAGTGATCCCTGCTACCGTGCAACACAGTGATCCCTGCTACCGTGCAACACAGTGATCCCTGCTACCGTGCAACACAGTGATCCCTGCTACAGTGCAACATAGTGATCCCTGCTACCGTGCAACACAGTGATCCTTGCCACCGTGCAACACAGTGATCTCTGCCACCGTGCCACACAGTGATCCCTGCTACCGTGTAACATAATGATCACCCGGCCCTGCTACCGTGTAACATAATGATCCCT
This sequence comes from Cherax quadricarinatus, assembly GCF_038502225.1. NCBI lineage: Eukaryota > Metazoa > Arthropoda > Malacostraca > Decapoda > Parastacidae > Cherax > Cherax quadricarinatus. The sequence continues at coordinate 18,736,964 of NC_091345.1, forward strand.
GCTACCGTGCAACACAGTGATACTTGCCACTGTGCAACACAGTGATCCCTGCTACCGTGCAACACAGTGATACTTGCCACTGTGCAACACAGTGATCCCTGCCAACGTGCAACACAGTGATCCCTGCCACCGTACAACACAGTGATTCTTGCCACCGTGCAACACGGTAATCCTTGCCACTGTGCAACACAGTGATCCCTGCTACCGTGCAACATAGTGATCCCTGCTACCGTGCAACATAGTGATCCCTGCTACCATGCAACACAGTGATCCCTACTACCATGCAACACAGTGATCCCTGCTACCGTACAACGCAGTGATCCCTGCTACCATGCAACACAGTGATCCCTGCTACCATGCAACACAGTGATCCCTACTACCGTGCAACACAGTGATCCCTACTACCGTACAACGCAGTGATCCCTGCTACCGTGCAACATAGTGATCCCTGCTACCGTGCAACACAGTGATCCCTACTACCGTACAACGCAGTGATCCCTGCTACCATGCAACACAGTGATCCCTGCTACCGTGCAACATAGTGATCCCTGCTACCATGCAACACAGTGATCCCTGCTACCGTGCAACATAGTGATCCCTGCTACCGTGCAACACAGTGATCCCTGCTACCGTGCAACACAGTGATCCCTACTACCGTACAACGCAGTGATCCCTACTACCGTACAACGCAGTGATCCCTGCTACCGTACAACACAGTGATCCCTGCTACCATGCAACACAGTGATCCCTACTACCGTACAACGCAGTGATCCCTGCTACCGTGCAACATAGTGATCCCTGCTACCATGCAACACAGTGATCCCTACTACCGTACAACACAGTGATCCCTGCTACCATGCAACACAGTGATCCCTGCTACCGTGCAACATAGTGATCCCTGCTACCGTGCAACACAGTGATCCCTGCTACCGTGCAACATAGTGATCCCTGCTACCGTGCAACACAGTTATCCCTGTTACCATGCAACACAGTGATCCCTGCTACCGTGCAACATAGTGATCCCTGCTACCATGCAACACAGTGATCCCTACTACCGTACAACGCAGTGATCCCTGCTACCATGCAACACAGTGATCCCTGCTACCGTGCAACACAGTTATCCCTGCTACCGTGCAACACAGTGATCCCTACTACCGTACAACGCAGTGATCCCTGCTACCGTGCAACATAGTGATCCCTGCTACCGTGCAACACAGTTATCCCTGCTACCGTGCAACACAGTGATCCCTGCTACCGTGCAACATAGTGATCCCTGCTACCGTGCAACACAGTTATCCCTGCTACCGTGCAACACAGTGATCCCTACTACCGTACAACGCAGTGATCCCTGCTACCGTGCAACATAGTGATCCCTGCTACCGTGCAACACAGTTATCCCTGCTACCGTGCAACATAGTGATCCCTGCTACCGTGCAACATAGTGATCCCTGCTACCGTGCAGCACAGTGATCCCTGCTACCGTGCAACATAGTGATCCCTGCTACCGTGCAACACAGTTATCCCTGCTACCGTGCAACATAGTGATCCCTGCTACCGTGCAACACAGTGATCCCTGCTACCGTGCAACATAGTGATCCCTGCTACCGTGCAACACAGTTATCCCTGCTACCGTGCAAGATAGTGATCCCTGCTACCGTGCAACACAGTTATCCCTGCTACCGTGCAACACAGTGATCCCTGCTACCGTGCAACACAGTTATCCCTGCTACCGTGCAACACAGTTATCCCTGCTACCGTGCAACACAGTGATCCCTACTACCGTACAACGCAGTGATCCCTGCTACCGTGCAACATAGTGATCCCTGCTACCGTGCAACACAGTTATCCCTGCTACCGTGCAACATAGTGATCCCTGCTACCGTGCAACATAGTGATCCCTGCTACCGTGCAACACAGTGATCCCTGCTACCGTGCAACACAGTGATCCCTGCTACCGTGCAACACAGTGAACCCTGCTACCGTGCAACATAGTGATCCCTGCTACCGTGCAACACAGTGATCCCTGCTACCATGCAACACAGTGAACCCTGCTACCGTGCAACATAGTGATCCCTGCTACCGTGCAACACAGTGATCCCTGCTACCGTGCAACATAGTGATCCCTGCTACCGTGCAACATAGTGATCCCTGCTACCGTGCAACACAGTGATCCCTGCTACCGTGCAACATAGTGATCCCTGCTACCGTGCAACATAGTGATCCCTGCTACCGTGCAACACAGTGATCCCTGCTACCGTGCAACACAGTGAACCCTGCTACCGTGCAACATAGTGATCCCTGCTACCGTGCAACACAGTGAACCCTGCTACCGTACAACGCAGTGATCCCTGCTACCGTGCAACACAGTTATCCCTGCTACCATGCAACATAGTGATCCCTGCTACCGTGCAACATAGTGATCCCTGCTACCGTGCAACACAGTGATCCCTACTACCGTACAACGCAGTGATCCCTGCTACCGTGCAACACAGTTATCCCTGCTACCATGCAACATAGTGATCCCTGCTACCGTGCAACATAGTGATCCCTGCTACCGTGCAACACAGTGATCCCTGCTACCGTGCAACACAGTGATCCCTGCTACCGTGCAACATAGTGATCCCTACTACCGTGCAACACAGTGATCCCTGCTACCGTGCAACACAGTGATCCCTGCTACCGTGCAACATAGTGATCCCTGCTACCGTGCAACATAGTGATCCCTGCTACCGTGCAACACAGTGATCCCTACTACCGTACAACGCAGTGATCCCTGCTACCGTACAACGCAGTGATCCCTGCTACCGTGCAACATAGTGATCCCTGCTACCGTGCAACACAGTGATCCCTGCTACCGTGCAACACAGTGAACCCTGCTACCGTGCAACATAGTGATCCCTGCTACCATGCAACACAGTGAATCTAGCAGCTGTGCAACACAGTGAACCTAGCAGCTGTGCAACACAGTGAACCTAGCAGCTGTGCAACACAGTGAACCTAGCAGCTGTGCAACACAGTGAACCTAGCAGCTGTGCAACACAACACGTAGGTCAGGTCAACAAGGTCAGAGTCACCCGGCCACTTGACTTCAGAATCTTCCTTCATAAGAAACGCTTCATCCGCACGGTTTCAAACTTTCCACCCTAGTGCACCACAACTAGCGAATGGCTGATGCAACTGGCGGTGCACGTAGGTGACCTCCGGACAGCGTCACACATGTTCCCTACAACGTTACCATTAACACACACACACACACACACACACACACACACACACACACACACACACACACACACAAGGACCACGGTTCGACTCCCCCTTGAAACTTGTGTTTCATGATGGTCTTATTCAAAACGCAAAATGCAATTTCAACTGGAAGATGATAACACTCTCGTAAGTGCCCTTCAGGGCCCCTCCTTATCTTGTTTTGTGGCCCCTTTATAAAATTTCAATATATATATATATGCAAAACAACCACTCTGAAAGAATAGAGAAATTCCAAGTGCTTTCGTGACTACTCACATTATCAAGGAATAATGTGAGTAGTCACGAAAGCGCTTGGAATTTCTCTATTCTTTCAGAGTGGTTGTTTTACATATTCTGAAATCACCTGTTTACTGTGATCTTATTGCATATATATATATATATATATATATATATATATATATATATATATATATATATATATATATATATATATATATATATATATATATATATATATATTTATATATATATATATATATATATATATATATATATATATATATATATATATATATATATATATATATATATATATATTTTTTTTTTTATTATCACACTGGCCGATTCCCACCAAGGCAGGGTGGCCCGAAAAAGAAAAACTTTCACCATCATTCACTCCATCACTGTCTTGCCAGAAGGGTGCTTTACACTACAGTTTTTAAACTGCAACATTAACACCCCTCCTTCAGAGTGCAGGCACTGTACTTCCCATCTCCAGGACTCAAGTCCGGCCTGCCGGTTTCCCTGAACCCCTTCATAAATGTTACTTTGCTCACACTCCAACAGCACGTCAAGTATTAAAAACCATTTGTCTCCATTCACTCCTATCAAACACGCTCACGCATGCCTGCTGGAAGTCCAAGCCCCTCGCACACAAAACCTCCTTTACCCCCTCTCTCCAACGTTTCCTAGGCCGACCCCTACCCCGCCTTCCTTCCACTACAGACTGATACACTCTTGAAGTCATTGTTTCGCTCCATTCTCTCTACATGTCCGAACCACCTCAACAACCCTTCCTCAGCCCTCTGGACAACAGTTTTGGTAATCCCGCACCTCTTCCTAACTTCCAAACTACGAACTCTCTGCATTATATTCACACCACACATTGCCCTCAGACATGACATCTCCACTACCTCCAGCCTTCTCCTCGCTGCAACATTCATCACCCATGCTTCACACCCATATAAGAGCATTGGTAAAACTATACTCTCATACATTCCCCTCTTTGCCTCCAAGGACAAAGTTCTTTGTCTCCACAGACTCCTAAGTGCACCACTCACCCTTTTCCCCTCATTAATTCTATGATTCACCTCATCTTTCATAAACCCATCCGCTGACACATCCACTCCCAAATATCTGAATACATTCACCTCCTCCATACTCTCTCCCTCCAATCCGATATTCAATCTTTCATCACCTAATCTTTTTGTTATCCTCATAACCTTACTCTTTCCTGTATTCACTTTTAATTTTCTTCTTTTGCACACCCTACCAAATTCATCCACCAATCTCTGCAACTTCTCTTCAGAATCTCCAAAGAGCACAGTGTCATCAGCAAAGAGCAGCTGTGACAACTCCCACTTTATGTGTGATTCCTTATCTTTTAACTCCACGCCTCTTGCCAAGACCCTCGCATTTACTTCTCTTACAACCCCATCTATAAATATATTAATTAAACAACCACGGTGACATCACACATCCTTGTCCAAGACCTACTTTTACTGGGAAATAATCTCCCTCTTTCCTACATACTCTAACTTGAGCCTCACTATCCTCGTAAAAACTCTTCACTGCTTTCAGTAACCTACCTCCTATACCATACCTGCAACATCTGCCACATTGCCCCCCTATCCACCCTGTCATACGCCTTTTCCAAATCCATAAATGCCACAAAGACCTCTTTAGCCTTATCTAAATACTGTTCACTTATATGTTTCACTGTAAACACCTGGTCCACACACCCCCTACCTTTCCTAAAGCCTCCTTGTTCATTTGCTGATGGTAATATTAATGTTTATTGTAATAATGTTTATAACGGTAATATTAATGTTTATTGTAATAATGTTTATAACGGTAATATTAATGTTTATTGTAATAATGTTTATAACGGTAATATTAATGTTTATTGTAATAATGTTTATAACGGTAATATTAATGTTTATTGTAATAATGTTTATAACGGTAATATTAATGTTTATTGTAATAATGTTTATAACGGTAATATTAATGTTTATTGTAATAATGTTTATAACGGTAATATTAATGTTTATTGTAATAATGTTTATAACGGTAATATTAATGTTTATTGTAATAATGTTTATAACGGTAATATTAATGTTTATTGTAATAATGTTTATAACGGTAATATTAATGTTTATTGTAATAATGTTTATAACGGTAATAATGTTTATTGTAATAATGTTTATAACGGTAATATTAATGTTTATTGTAATAATGTTTATAACGGTAATATTAATGTTTATTGTAACAAAGTGAACAAATTCATTAACAACAAATCAGAAACGTTGTGACAAAACTCAGGGGGTTAAACGTGAGAGAAACGTAGCTTGACGTTTCTGTTATGAATTTTAATTATCACAATTATTAGCATGTGTAGAGCGCCAGAGGCCAGTGATAACTCCGTCTGGCGGGGTCGTTAGTGATGTTATAACTGCGTGTGTAACTTAGGTGGGGTTGTGCAGGGGTTCTGCGCCCCTCGGCACATCGGCGGGAGAGGTGATGCTCCGTCGGGAGCAGCAGGAGGGTAGTGGAGGTGACTCAGGTCTGAGGGCCACCTTAAATGGCAGGAAAAAAGCGAGGGTTTTCTCTTCAGTGGGTCGCGGTGGGTAGTTGGTTAGTTACTGTGGTGGGAGGGCAGCGTCAGTCTGCTGGGAGGGCAGCGTCAGTCTGCTGGGAGGGCAGCGTCAGTCTGCTGGGAGGGCAGCGTCAGTCTGCTGGGAGGGTAGCGTCAGTCTGCTGTGAGGGCAGCGTCAGTCTGCTGTGAGGGTAGCGTCAGTCTGCTGGGAGGGTAGCGTCAGTCTGCTGGGAGGGCAGCGTCAGTCTGCTGTGAGGGTAGCGTCAGTCTGCTGTGAGGGTAGCGTCAGTCTGCTGTGAGGGTAACGTCAGTCTGCTGTGAGGGTAGCGTCAGTCTGCTGTGAGGGTAGCGTCAGTCTGCTGGGAGGGTAGCGTCAGTCTGCTGTGAGGGTAGCGTCAGTTAGTGTGGTGGGAGGGCAGCGTCAGTCTGCTGGGAAGACAGCGTCAGTCTGCTTGGAGGGCAGCGTCAGTCTGCTGGGAGGGCAGCTTCAGTCTGCTGTGAGAGTAGCGTCAGTCTGCTGTGAGGGTAGCGTCAGTCTGCTGGGAGGGCAGCGTCAGTCTGCTGGGAGGGTAGCGTCAGTCTGCTGTGAGGGCAGCGTCAGTCTGCTGGGAGGGCAGCGTCAGTCTGCTGGGAGGGCAGCGTCAGTCTGCTGTGAGGGTAGCGTCAGTCTGCTGTGAGGGTAGCGTCAGTCTGCTGGGAGGGCAGCGTCAGTCTGCTGGGAGGGTAGCGTCAGTCTGCTGTGAGGGCAGCGTCAGTCTGCTGTGAGGGTAGCGTCAGTCTGCTGGGAGGGCAGCGTCAGTCTGCTGGGAGGGTAGCGTCAGTCTGCTGTGAGGGTAGCGTCAGTCTGCTGTGAGGGTAGCGTCAGTCTGCTGGGAGGGCAGCGTCAGTCTGCTGGGAGGGTAGCGTCAGTCTGCTGTGAGGGCAGCGTCAGTCTGCTGTGAGGGTAGCGTCAGTCTGCTGGGAGGGCAGCGTCAGTCTGCTGGGAGGGCAGCGTCAGTCTGCTGGGAGGGTAGCGTCAGTCTGCTGTGAGGGCAGCGTCAGTCTGCTGGGAGGGCAGCGTCAGTCTGCTGGGAGGGCAGCGTCAGTCTGCTGTGAGAGTAGCGTCAGTCTGCTGTGAGGGTAGCGTCAGTCTGCTGGGAGGGCAGCGTCAGTCTGCTGGGAGGGTAGCGTCAGTCTGCTGTGAGGGCAGCGTCAGTCTGCTGGGAGGGCAGCGTCAGTCTGCTGGGAGGGCAGCGTCAGTCTGCTGGGAGGGTAGCGTCAGTCTGCTGTGAGGGCAGCGTCAGTCTGCTGTGAGGGTAGCGTCAGTCTGCTGTGAGGGTAGCGTCAGTCTGCTGGGAGGGCAGCGTCAGTCTGCTGGGAGGGTAGCGTCAGTCTGCTGTGAGGGCAGCGTCAGTCTGCTGGGAGGGCAGCGTCAGTCTGCTGGGAGGGCAGCGTCAGTCTGCTGTGAGAGTAGCGTCAGTCTGCTGTGAGGGTAGCGTCAGTCTGCTGGGAGGGCAGCGTCAGTCTGCTGGGAGAGTAGCGTCAGTCTGCTGTGAGGGCAGCGTCAGTCTGCTGGGAGGGCAGCGTCAGTCTGCTGGGAGGGCAGCGTCAGTCTGCTGTGAGGGTAGCGTCAGTCTGCTGTGAGGGTAGCGTCAGTCTGCTGGGAGGGCAGCGTCAGTCTGCTGGGAGGGTAGCGTCAGTCTGCTGTGAGGGCAGCGTCAGTCTGCTGTGAGGGTAGTGTAAGTCTGCTGGGAGGGCAGCGTCAGTCTGCTGGGAGGGTAGCGTCAGTCTGCTGTGAGGGTAGCGTCAGTCTGCTGTGAGGGTAGCGTCAGTCTGCTGGGAGGGTAGCGTCAGTCTGCTGGGAGGGCAGCGTCAGTCTGCTGTTAGGGTAGCGTCAGTCTGCTGTGAGGGTAGCGTCAGTCTGCTGGGAGGGCAGCGTCAGTCTGCTGGGAGGGTAGCGTCAGTCTGCTGTGAGGGCAGCGTCAGTCTGCTGTGAGGGTAGCGTCAGTCTGCTGGGAGGGCAGCGTCAGTCTGCTGGGAGGGCAGCGTCAGTCTGCTGGGAGGACAGCGTCAGTCTGCTGGGAGGGCAGCGTCAGTCTGCTGTGAGGGTAGCGTCAGTCTGCTGGGAGGGCAGCGTCAGTCTGCTGGGAGGACAGCGTCAGTCTGCTGTGAGGGTAGCGTCAGTCTGCTGGGAGGGCAGCGTCAGTCTGCTGGGAGGACAGCGTCAGTCTGCTGGGAGGACAGCGTCAGTCTGCTGTGAGGGTAGCGTCAGTCTGCTGGGAGGGCAGCGTCAGTCTGCTGGGAGGAGAGCGTCAGTCTGCTGTGAGGGTAGCGTCAGTCTGCTGGGAGGACAGCGTCAGTCTGCTGGGAGGACAGCGTCAGTCTGCTGGGAGGACAGCGTCAGTCTGCTGGGAGGACAGGGTCAGTCTGCTGTGAGGGTAGCGTCAGTCTGCTGTGAGGGCAGCGTCAGTCTGCTGTGAGGGCAGCGTCAGTCTGCTGTGAGGGCAGCGTCAGTCTGCCGTGAGGACAGGGTCAGTCTGCTGTGAGGGCAGTGTCAGTCTGCTGTGAGGACAGGGTCAGTCTGCTGTGAGGGCAGCGTCAGTCTGCTGTGAGGGCAGCGTCAGTCTGCTGTGAGGGAAGCGTCAGTCTGCTGTGAGGGCAGCGTCAGTCTGCTGTGAGGGCAGCGTCAGTCTGCTGTGAGGACAGGGTCAGTCTGCTGTGAGGGCAGTGTCAGTCTGCTGGGAGGACAGGGTCAGTCTGCTGTGAGGGTAGCGTCAGTCTGCTGTGAGGGCAGCGTCAGTCTGCTGTGAGGGCAGCGTCAGTCTGCTGTGAGGGCAGTGTCAGTCTGCTGTGAGGGCAGCGTCAGTCTGCTGTGAGGACAGGGTCAGTCTGCTGTGAGGGCAGTGTCAGTCTGCTGGGAGGACAGGGTCAGTCTGCTGTGAGGGTAGCGTCAGTCTGCTGTGAGGGCAGCGTCAGTCTGCTGTGAGGGCAGCGTCAATCTGCTGTGAGGGCAGCGTCAGTCTGCTGTGAGGACAGGGTCAGTCTGCTGTGTGGGCAGTGTCAGTCTACTGTGAGGGCAGCGTCAGTCTGCTGTGAGGGCAGTGTCAGTCTACTGTGAGGGCAGCGTCAGTCTGCTGGGAGGACAGGGTCAATCTGCTGTGAGGGCAGCGTCAGTCTGCTGTGAGGGCAGCGTCAGTCTGCTGTGAGGGCAGCGTCAGTCTGCTGTGAGGACAGGGTCAGTCTGCTGTGAGGGCAGTGTCAGTCTGCTGGGAGGACAGGGTCAGTCTGCTGTGAGGGTAGCGTCAGTCTGCTGGGAGGGCAGCGTCAGTCTGCTGGGAGGACAGCGTCAGTCTGCTGGGAGGGCAGCGTCAGTCTGCTGTGAGGGTAGCGTCAGTCTGCTGGGAGGGCAGCGTCAGTCTGCTGGGAGGACAGCGTCAGTCTGCTGTGAGGGTAGCGTCAGTCTGCTGGGAGGGCAGCGTCAGTCTGCTGGGAGGACAGCGTCAGTCTGCTGGGAGGACAGCGTCAGTCTGCTGTGAGGGTAGCGTCAGTCTGCTGGGAGGGCAGCGTCAGTCTGCTGGGAGGACAGCGTCAGTCTGCTGTGAGGGTAGCGTCAGTCTGCTGGGAGGACAGCGTCAGTCTGCTGGGAGGACAGCGTCAGTCTGCTGGGAGGACAGCGTCAGTCTGCTGGGAGGACAGGGTCAGTCTGCTGTGAGGGTAGCGTCAGTCTGCTGTGAGGGCAGCGTCAGTCTGCTGTGAGGGCAGCGTCAGTCTGCTGTGAGGGCAGCGTCAGTCTGCCGTGAGGACAGGGTCAGTCTGCTGTGAGGGCAGTGTCAGTCTGCTGTGAGGACAGGGTCAGTCTGCTGTGAGGGCAGCGTCAGTCTGCTGTGAGGGCAGCGTCAGTCTGCTGTGAGGGCAGCGTCAGTCTGCTGTGAGGGCAGCGTCAGTCTGCTGTGAGGGCAGCATCAGTCTGCTGTGAGGACAGGGTCAGTCTGCTGTGAGGGCAGTGTCAGTCTGCTGGGAGGACAGGGTCAGTCTGCTGTGAGGGTAGCGTCAGTCTGCTGTGAGGGCAGCGTCAGTCTGCTGTGAGGGCAGCGTCAGTCTGCTGTGAGGGCAGTGTCAGTCTGCTGTGAGGGCAGCGTCAGTCTGCTGTGAGGACAGGGTCAGTCTGCTGTGAGGGCAGTGTCAGTCTGCTGGGAGGACAGGGTCAGTCTGCTGTGAGGGTAGCGTCAGTCTGCTGTGAGGGCAGCGTCAGTCTGCTGTGAGGGCAGCGTCAGTCTGCTGTGAGGGCAGCGTCAGTCTGCTGTGAGGACAGGGTCAGTCTGCTGTGTGGGCAGTGTCAGTCTACTGTGAGGGCAGCGTCAGTCTGCTGTGAGGGCAGTGTCAGTCTACTGTGAGGGCAGCGTCAGTCTGCTGGGAGGACAGGGTCAATCTGCTGTGAGGGCAGCGTCAGTCTGCTGTGAGTCGTAGCAGTCACGACAGAGACATGTTTTGTGGGCCGTTCCTGTTCTCTTCTCGTATTGTTTATACCTCCGTCAGTCAGGTCCTCTCGTGGTTCAGTCAGGTTCTGTCGTGGTTCAGTCAGGTTCTTTTCTGGTTCAGACAGGTTCTCTCGTGGTTCAGTCAGGTTCTGTCGTGGTTCAGTCAGGTTCTGTCGTGGTTCAGACAGGTTCTTTCGTGGTTCAGCCAGGTTCTGTCGTGGTTCAGTCAGGTTCTGTCGTGGTTCAGTCAGGTTCTGTCGTGGTTCAGTCAGGTTCTGGCGTGGTTCAGTCAGGTTCTGTCGTGATTCAGTCAGGTTCCGTCGTGGTTCATTTTCTGTCGTGATTCAGTCAGGTTCTGTCGTGGTTCAGTCAGGTTCTGTCGTGGTTCAGTCAGGTTCTGTCGTGGTTCAGTCAGGTTCTTTTGTGGTTCAGTAGGTTCTCTCGTGGTTCAGTCAGGTTCTGTCGTGGTTCAGTCAGGTTCTGTCGTGGTTCAGTCAGGTTCTGTCGTGGTTCAGTCAGGTTCTGTCGTGGTTCAGACAGGTTCTCTCGTGGTTCAGTAGGTTCTTTCGTGGTTCAGTCTCGCACCAGCACATTTTGTTCTCCAGGGTTGTTCACTTTCTCGAGTTATTTTGGTCTCGAGAAGTGTTCACTTCCACCAACTCATGATGTTCACCAGCAGTGTTCACTACTACCAGTACATAGTGTTCTCTAGCGGAGTTCACTTCCGTCAACATTCATGACAAAATCAACAGAACAAAAAAAAAAAAGCGGATAAGACTCCATCCAGCGCCTGGAAATCTGGCTGTGCTTCACTTGCTCACGAAGCTCGGAGTCTGGTGACTTACCGGCTTTGTTTGCGTCCGTGTACGGTACCGAAGAGAATGGACGGATCAGCCAGCCCTTCCAGGTTCTTTCTCTCCCTCTCTCATCTTCGTCTCTCACTCTTTCACACCACTCTTAACCTACCTGGTACATAAGAATGGAGGTACACTGCACCATGCCTGCTGGTCCATACTAGGCAGGTCTCTCAGGCCCAAACCCACTAGCACAAATGTTTGCCTAACACCTTTTAGGGTGTTTCTTAAGTAATTTACACATACATTATTATCATTATCTCTACGTCCACAGTGGGACTCGAACCTGTATATAATTATATTATAATCAGGGGGGAACGCTAAACCCGTAGGATTATACAGCGCCTGGGGGGTTGAAGGTATTCAGGCTTATTTCAGGGAACTGGAGCACAGATCCAATTTCCTAGATCAAGAGCCCCTCACCAGCGTCAAGGAACCTCCCTTGAAGGGTCTCGAACCTGCAAACTCTGTATCAGAGTACGCTGTACTTGACCACGTCTGGGTCTGGCTTCTCGGTAAAGTACTGTGGACTCTGATACAAAGTTTGCAGCTTCGAGTTCTGCTGTGGACGTAGAGATAATGTTTGTGAATTATTAAACATACGTTACGATGCATGACAGTTGATCAAGACGTAAGCATATATGCATTAAGATGACGTTTTTGTCCGACCTGGATCACTGACAGTGGTCCTCTTCAGAGGACAGATATTCTGCGCGATGTGTCAACATTAAATTTCACTGCTCGTGTACGAGCGACCGACATATTTGTTAGCCTAGGAATGATATTACGAAACTTCTGGAAATATTGCCAGTGTTGTTGTTACCAGTGTTGCTGTTACCTTGTTATTACCAGTGTTGTTGTTACTAGTGTTATTATTACCAGTGTTGTTGTTTGCCAGTGTTGTTACCACTGTTGCTGTTACCAGTGTTGTTTACTGGTGCTGTTACCACTGTTGTTGTTACCAGTGTTATTTACCAGTGTTGTTTACCAGTGTTGTCACTAGTGTTGTTGCTGCTCAGTGTTGTTACCAGTATTGTTGGTTACCAGTGTTGTTACCAGTGTTGTTTAACAGTGTTACCAGTGTTGTTCACTAGTGTTGTTTACCAATGCTGTTACCAGTGTTGTTGTTTGCCAATGTTGTTACCAGTGTTGTTGTTTATCATTGTTGTTATCAGTGTTCTTGCTACCAGTGTTGTTACCAGTGTTGTTATCAGTGTTGTTGATACTAGTGTTGGTTCTACCAGTGTCGTTACCACTCTCTCTCTCTCTCTCTCTCTCTCTCTCTCTCTCTCTCTCTCTCTCTCTCTCTCTCTCTCTCTCTCACTCTCTCTCAATTAATACATCACGTTATCCTGCATACACTCAATACATCTGCAAACATACAGGTGTATTCAAAGGAGATATTACCCTCGTATGAATATTCTCCTCGTAGGAATATTCCCCTTTGGGTGTATTCCCCTCCTCCGGCGTCCACACTTACCACGGTCCACAGAGGAGCGGTTCACTGGGCCAGATAATTTGGAGGTCAAGACTGGCCGATAGATGTCGTCCCCCCAAAATTTAGCCCTTTTATTTTATTTTTCGACCTGACAGTGTTGATAATTGTTGCTGGAGGAGTGAGAGTCACTGAAGAATCTTGCTGAGTGAGCCAGGAAGAGCGGTGTTTGGAAGAGCCAGGAAGAACTGTGTTTGTAAGAGTCAAGAAGAATGGTGTTTGTAAGAGTCAGGAAGAACGGTGTTTGTAAGAGTCAAGAAGAATGGTGTTTGTAAGAGTCAGGAAGAACGGTGTTTGTAAGAGTCAGGAAGAACGGTGTTTGTAAGAGTCAAGAAGAATGGTGTTTGTAAGAGTCAGGAAGAACGGTGTTTGTAAGAGTCAGGAAGAACGGTGTTTGTAAGAGTCAGGAAGAACGGTATTTGTAAGAACCAGGAAGAACGGTGTTCGTAAGAGTCAGGAAGAACGGTGTTTGTAAGAGCCAGGAAGAACGGTGTTTGTAAGAGCCAGGAAGAACGGTGTTTGTAAGAACCAGGAAGAACGGTGTTTGTAAGAGCCAGGAAGAACGGTGTTTGTAAGAGTCAGGAAGAACGGTGTTTGTAAGAGCCAGGAAGAACGGTGTTTGTAAGAGCCAGGAAGAACGGTGTTTGTAAGAACCAGGAAGAACGGTGTTTGTAAGAGCCAGGAAGAACGGTGTTTGTAAGAGCCAGGAAGAACGGTGTTCGTAAGAGCCAGGAAGAACGGTGTTTGTGGTTCCTCTTGCATGATAGACATGTGGCTCCTCTTGCATGATAGACATGTGACTCCTCTTGCATGATAGACATGTGACTCCTCCTGCATGATAGACATGTGGCTCCTCTTGCATGATAGACATGTGGCTCCTCCTGCATGATAGACATGTGACTCCTCCTGCATGATAGACATGTGGCTCCTCTTGCATGATAGACATGTGGCTCCTCTTGCATGATAGACATGTGGCTCCTCTTGCATGATAGACATGTGACTCCTCCTGCATGATAGACATGTGGCTCCTCTTGCATGATAGACATGTGGCTCCTCTTGCATGATAGACATGTGACTCCTCCTGCATGATAGACATGTGGCTCCTCTTGCATGATAGACATGTGGCTCCTCCTGCATGATAGACATGTGGCTCCTCCTGCATGATAGACATGTGGCTCCTCCTGCATGATAGACATGTGGCTCCTCTTGCTTGATAGACATGTGATTCCTCTTGCATGATAGACATGTGGCTCCTCTTGCATGATAGACATGTGGCTCCTCTTGCATGATAGACATGTGGCTCCTCCTGCATGATAGACATGTGGCTCCTCCTGCATGATAGACATGTGGCTCCTCTTGCTTGATAGACATGTGATTCCTCTTGCATGATAGACATGTGGCTCCTCCTGCATGATAGACATGTGGCTCCTCCTGCATGATAGACATGTGGCTCCTCCTGCATGATAGACATGTGACTCCTCTTGCATGATAGACATGTGATTCCTCTTGCATGATAGACATGTGACTCCTCCTGCATGATAGACATGTGGCTCCTCCTGCATGATAGACATGTGGCTCCTCTTGCATGATAGACATGTGGCTCCTCCTGCATGATAGACATGTGACTCCTCTTGCATGATAGACATGTGATTCCTCTTGCATGATAGACATGTGGCTCCTCTTGCATGATAGACATGTGACTCCTCCTGCATGATAGACATGTGGCTCCTCTTGCATGATAGACATGTGGCTCCTCCTGCATGATAGACATGTGGCTCCTCTTGCATGATAGACATGTGGCTCCTCTTGCATGATAGACATGTGGCTCCTCCTGCATGATAGACATGTGGCTCCTCTTGCATGATAGACATGTGGCTCCTCTTGCATGATAGACATGTGACTCCTCTTGCATGATAGACATGTGGCTCCTCTTGCATGATAGACATGTGGCTCCTCTTGCATGATAGACATGTGGCTCCTCTTGCATGATAGACATGTGGCTCCTCTTGCATGATAGACATGTGGCTCCTCTTGCATGATAGACATGTGGCTCCTCCTGCATGATAGACATGTGGCTCCTCTTGCATGATAGACATGTGGCTCCTCCTGCATGATAGACATGTGGCTCCTCCTGCATGATAGACATGTGGCTCCTCTTGCATGATAGACATGTGGCTCCTCTTGCATGATAGACATGTGACTCCTCCTGCATGATAGACATGTGGCTCCTCTTGCATGATAGACATGTGGCTCCTCTTGCATGATAGACATGTGACTCCTCCTGCATGATAGACATGTGGCTCCTCCTGCATGATAGACATGTGGCTCCTCTTGCATGATAGACATGTGGCTCCTCTTGCATGATAGACATGTGACTCCTCCTGCATGATAGACATGTGACTCCTCCTGCATGATAGACATGTGGCTCCTCTTGCATGATAGACATGTGGCTCCTCTTGCATGATAGACATGTGGCTCCTCTTGCATGATAGACATGTGGCTCCTCTTGCATGATAGACATGTGGCTCCTCTTGCATGATAGACATGTGGCTCCTCCTGCATGATAGACATGTGGCTCCTCCTGCATGATAGACATGTGGCTCCTCTTGCATGATAGACATGTGGCTCCTCCTGCATGATAGACATGTGGCTCCTCCTGCATGATAGACATGTGGCTCCTCTTGCTTGATAGACATGTGATTCCTCTTGCATGATAGACATGTGGCTCCTGCTGCATGATAGACATGTGGCTCCTCTTGCATGATAGACATGTGACTCCTCCTGCATGATAGACATGTGGCTCGTCCTGCATGATAGACATGTGGCTCCTCTTGCATGATAGACATGTGGCTCCTCTTGCATGATAGACATGTGATTCCTCTTGCATGATAGACATGTGGCTCCTCTTGCATGATAGACATGTGGCTCCTCCTGCATGATAGACATGTGGCTCCTCTTGCATGATAGACATGTGATTCCTCTTGCATGATAGACATGTGGCTCCTCTTGCATGATAGACATGTGGCTCCTCTTGCATGATAGACATGTGATTCCTCTTGCATGATAGACATGTGGCTCCTCCTGCATGATAGACATGTGGCTCCTCTTGCATGATAGATATGTGGCTCCTCCTGCATGATAGACATGTGGCTCCTCTTGCATGATAGACATGTGACTCCTCCTGCATGATAGACATGTGGCTCCTCTTGCATGATAGACATGTGGCTCCTCTTGCATGATAGACATGTGGCTCCTCCTGCATGATAGACATGTGGCTCCTCTTGCATGATAGACATGTGGCTCCTCCTGCATGATAGACATGTGGCTCCTCTTGCGTGATAGACATGTGACTCCTCTTGCATGATAGACATGTGGCTCCTCTTGCGTGATAGACATGTGGCTCCTCCTGCATGATAGACATGTGGCTCCTCTTGCATGATAGACATGTGGCTCCTCTTGCATGATAGACATGTGGCTCCTCCTGCATGATAGACATGTGGCTCCTCTTGCGTGATAGACATGTGACTCCTCTTGCATGATAGACATGTGGCTCCTCTTGCATGATAGACATGTGGCTCCTCTTGCATGATAGACATGTGGCTCCTCTTGCATGATAGACATGTGGCTCCTCTTGCATGATAGACATGTGGCTCCTCCTGCATGATAGACATGTGGCTCCTCTTGCATGATAGACATGTGGCTCCTCTTGCATGATAGACATGTGGCTCCTCTTGCATGATAGACATGTGGCTCCTCTTGCATGATAGACATGTGGCTCCTCTTGCATGATAGACATGTGGCTCCTCTTGCATGATAGACATGTGGCTCCTCCTGCATGATAGACATGTGGCTCCTCTTGCATGATAGACATGTGGCTCCTCTTGCATGATAGACATGTGGCTCCTCTTGCATGATAGACATGTGGCTCCTCTTGCATGATAGACATGTGGCTCCTCCTGCATGATAGACATGTGGCTCCTCTTGCGTGATAGACATGTGACTCCTCTTGCATGATAGACATGTGGCTCCTCCTGCATGATAGACATGTGGCTCCTCTTGCGTGATAGACATGTGACTCCTCCTGCATGATAGACATGTGGCTCCTCTTGCATGATAGACATGTGGCTCCTCTTGCATGATAGACATGTGGCTCCTCTTGCATGATAGACATGTGGCTCCTCTTGCATGATAGACATGTGATTCCTCTTGCATGATAGACATGTGGCTCCTCCTGCATGATAGACATGTGGCTCCTCTTGCATGATAGACATGTGGCTCCTCCTGCATGATAGACATGTGGCTCCTCTTGCATGATAGACATGTGGCTCCTCTTGCATGATAGACATGTGATTCCTCTTGCATGATAGACATGTGATTCCTCTTGCATGATAGACATGTGGCTCCTCCTGCATGATAGACATGTGGCTCCTCTTGCATGATAGACATGTGGCTCCTCTTGCATGATAGACATGTGATTTCTCTTGCATGATAGACATGTGGCTCCTCTTGCATGATAGACATGTGGCCCCTCTTGCATGATAGACATGTGGCTCCTCTTGCATGATAGACATGTGGCTGCTCTTGCATGATAGACATGTTGCTCCTCTTGCATGATAGACATGTGGCTCCTCCTGCATGATAGACATGTGGCTCCTCTTGCATGATAGACATGTGGCTCCTCTTGCATGATAGACATGTGATTCCTCTTGCATGATAGACATGTGATTCCTCTTGCATGATAGACATGTGGCTCCTCCTGCATGATAGACATGTGGCTCCTCTTGCATGATAGACATGTGGCTCCTCTTGCATGATAGACATGTGATTTCTCTTGCATGATAGACATGTGGCTCCTCTTGCATGATAGACATGTGGCTCCTCTTGCATGATAGACATGTGATTTCTCTTGCATGATAGACATGTGGCTCCTCTTGCATGATAGACATGTGGCTCCTCTTGCATGATAGACATGTGATTTCTCTTGCATGATAGACATGTGGCTCCTCTTGCATGATAGACATGTGGCCCCTCTTGCATGATAGACATGTGGCTCCTCTTGCATGATAGACATGTGGCTGCTCTTGCATGATAGACATGTGGCTCCTCCTGCATGATAGACATGTGGCTCCTCCTGCATGATAGACATGTGGCTCCTGCTGCATGATAGACATGTGGCTCCTCTTGCATGATAGACATGTGATTCCTCTTGCATGATAGACATGTGGCTCCTGCTGCATGATAGACATGTGGCCCCTCTTGCATGATAGACATGTGGCTCCTCTTGCATGATAGACATGTGGCCCCTCTTGCATGATAGACATGTGGCTCCTCTTGCATGATAGACATGTGGCTGCTCTTGCATGATAGACATGTGGCTCCTCCTGCATGATAGACATGTGGCTCCTCCTGCATGATAGACATGTGGCTCCTGCTGCATGATAGACATGTGGCTCCTCTTGCATGATAGACATGTGATTCCTCTTGCATGATAGACATGTGGCTCCTGCTGCATGATAGACATGTGGCTCCTCTTGCATGATAGACATGTGGCTCCTCTTGCATGATAGACATGTGATTCCTCTTGCATGATAGACATGTGGCTCCTCTTGCATGATAGACATGTGACTCCTCTTGCATGATAGACATGTGGCTCCTCCTGCATGATAGACATGTGGCTCCTCCTGCATGATAGACATGTGGCTCCTCTTGCATGATAGACATGTGATTCCTCTTGCATGATAGACATGTGGCTCCTCTTGCATGATAGACATGTGATTCCTCTTGCATGATAGACATGTGGCTCCTCCTGCATGATAGACATGTGGCTCCTCTTGCATGAAAGACATGTGACTCCTCCTGCATGATAGACATGTGGCTCCTCTTGCATGATAGACATGTGGCTCCTCCTGCATGATAGACATGTGGCTCCTCTTGCAT
>NC_091345.1:18760788-18790788 GCF_038502225.1 Cherax quadricarinatus
ACTTGATTTTTAAACACGTCGTCAGTCTCCCACCGGGTCAGGATGACACAAAAATGAAACACTTTCACCATCATTCACACAATATCACTCTCTTTGCAGATGCCTTCAGATATGACAGTTTAGATGTCACTCCAAACAGTAAATATCCCAAGCTCCTCCTTTAAAGCGCAGGCATTGTACTTCCCACGCTCAGGACTCAAGCTCGGCTAACCAGTTTCTCTGAATTCTTTCACAAAATATTACCTTACTCACACTCCAACAGCTCGTCAAGTCCCAAAAGCCATTCATCTCTGTTCACTCCTCTCTAACACACTCACGCATGCATGCTGTATGTCCAAGCCCCATGCACACAAAACCTCTTTACCCCTCCCTCCAACAACCCCTCCTCAGCCCTCTGAATAATACTTTAATAACTCCACACATCCTAATTTCCAAATTACGAATTCTCTTCATAATATTTACACCACATATTACCCTTAGACACGACATCTTCACTGCCTCCAACCTTCTTGCTGCAGCATTTACAACCCATACTTCACACCCATATAAGAGTGTTGCTACCACTATATTTTCATACATTCTCTTCTTTGCCTCCATGGATAACGTTCAATGTCTCCACAGATACCTGAATGCACCATCCACCTTTTCCTTCATCATTTCTATGGCTTACCTCACTCTTCATAAACCCATCCACTGACAAATATTCTCCCAAATATCTGAACACATTCACTTCTTCTACTCCCTCCCTCCAATATGATATCCAATTTTTCGCTACTCAACTCATTTGATACCCTCATCACCTTACTCTTATCTGTGTTGACTTTCAACTTTCTTCCTTTACACACCCTCCCAAACTCGTCCACTAACCTTACAACTTCTCTTTAGAATCTCCCAAAAGCACAGTATCATCGGCAAAAAGTAACTGTGTCAACTCCCATTTTGTATTTGATTCCCCATAATTTAATCCCACCCCTCTACCCAACACTCTAACATTTACTACTTTCACAACTCCATCTATAAATATGTTAAACAACCATGGTGACATTACACATCCCTGTCTAAGGCCTTCTTTTACTGTGAAATAATTTCTCTCTCGCCTACACACCCTAACCTGAGCCTAGCTATCCTCATAAAAACTCTTTAGTAATTTACTATCTATACCATACATTTACAAAAACTGCCACATTGCTTTCTTATCCACCTTATAATGTGCCTTTTCTAAATTCATAAATGCAATGAGAACTTACCTGTCTTTATCTAAATATTGTTCACTTATATGCTTCAATATAAACACTTGGTCTACACATTACCTATCCATTCTAAGCCTCCTTATTCATCTGTGATCCTTCTCTCTGTCTGACTTCTAATGCTTTCAATTATAATGCTACCTTACACTTTACCTGGTATACTCAGTAAACTTATTCCCCTATAATTTTTACATTCTCTTTAGTCTCCTTTCTCTTCATATAAAAGAACTATACACGCTCTCCGCCAATTCCTAGGTACCTTCCCGTCTTTCATACATTTATTGAACAATAATACCAACCACTCCAAAAATATATCCCCTTCCCCTGCTTTTAACATTTGTCATGATCCCGTCAGTTCCAGCTGCTTTACCACCTTTCATTGTACGTAATGCCTCACGCACCTCTCCCACACTCACATCCTGCTCTTCTTCACTCCTAAAAGATGTTATACCTCCCTGACTAATGAATGAAATCACTGCCTCCCTTTCTTCATCAACATTTAACAGTCCCTGAAAGTATTCTTGCCATCTTCCAAATACCTCTAACTCCTCATTTACTAACTCCCTATTCTATTTTTAACTGTCAAATCCATTCGTTACCTAGGCTTTTTTAACCTATTTATCTCCATTTTTTTTCTCATTTTCAGTAAAATTTGTTGACAGCTCTCCTTTTGCACTCTCTCACCACTCACTTCACCTCTCTTTAACTCTCCACATAATCCACCCTTCTTATACCACTTCTGCTTTGTAAAAAACTCTCATAAGCGACCTTTTGCTTTTACTACACCCATTACCACATCATTCTACCAATCACTCCTCTTTCCTCCTGCACCCACTCTCCTATAGCCACAGGCTTCTGCTCTGCATTCTAACAATGCATTTTTAAAACTTTCCCATCCCTCTTCAACCCCCAGTACCTATACTCACACTAGTCCAGCTTTCTCCCAACAGTTGCTTATATCTCAGCCTAACTTCCTCCTCCCTTAGTTTATAAACTTTCACCTCTCTCTAACTTGCTGTTGCCATTTTCCTTTTACCCATCTACCTTCTACTCTAACTGTAGCTACAACTAAATAATGATCTGACATATCAGTTGCCCCTCTATAAACATGTACATCCTGAAGCCTACCCATTAACCTTTTATCCACCAATATATAATCTAACAAATTACTTTCATTACATGCTATATCATATTTTGTATACTTATTTATTCTCTTATTTTAAAATGTGCATTACTTATTACCAAACCTCTTTCTATACATAGTTCAATTAAAGGCTCCCCATTTTCATTTACCCCTGGCACCACAAATTTACCTACTACTTCATCCACAACAGTTTTACCAACTTTAATATTTAGGTTTCCAACCACAAGTACTCTCTCACTTGGTTCAAAACTCCCCAAGGACTCACTCAACATCTCCCAAAATCTCTCTCTCTACACTTCTCTCTTCTAACTATAACCCAATTATCACATCCAACCCTTATTGCATTCCACATAATCCTTGAATTTATACATTTAGATTCCCTCTTTTCCTACTATACCTGATCCTACAACATTACTGCTACGTCTTCCTTAGCTCTAACTCTATTAGACAACCCTGACCTAATCCAATTTATTTCTCTCCAAGGAAACTCTCCTACCCCTTTCAGCTTTGTTTCACTTAGAGCCAGGACATCCAGCTTCTTTACATTCATAACATCCATAATCATATCTTTCTTGTCATCCGCACTACATCTATGCACATTCAAACATCCCAACTTAATTTTTTTTGTAGTAAGCTGTACGGGAAAAGAAGGGGTTACTAGCCCATTGCTCCCGGCAGTTTAGTTGACTTTTACAACATGCATGGCTTATAGAGGAAAGATTCTTATTCCACTTTTCCAGGAATATGAAAGGAAAAATAATAAGAACAAGAACTATTAAGAAAAAATCAAAGAAAACTCAGATAAGTGTATGTACATAAACGTTTATATACACATGTAGTGTATACCTTTTATCTTATAATATCTTAACTTATATATTTAGCATATCATCGACACCATGCCTAACCCTTCTAGGGTAGGGTAGGTGCCTGAGCCCGAGCCTTTAGCTCATAAGACTGTCATTCCCATTTGCCTCCTTGGGGCGGGGATGGCAGACCAGAGAGGCCTAGCTTGTGGCTAGGCCTGGGGACAGTTGGTCCCAAAGATGAGGAGGTACTTGTGCCTCCTCCCATGGGAGACTTAGGTCTCAGACACTCCCTAAAGAGGGAGCCAAGGCCGGGCCACCACTTGGAAAAGGCCCGGGCCGGGAGAATACCGGCTAATCTTTAATAATAATAATAATAATTTAGCATATGAATGTACTTAGTATGTAACAACAACACTGCTCATTGTGCTTGCTGAAGGAGAGTTTTGATTTGCTGCTAACATTGCTAACTGCTCGTTTGTTTCACAGTAGGCTCCGGCAGCTACAATTTACCTGACACTGGATCTACTGGCCCTACTCTCTTTGAGGAAATGGTATGGTGATACCGACAAGATGTGGAAAAAGACACTTATGTACAGTTCAGGACATTTATTAAAGGAAACGTTTCGCCACGAGTGGCTTCTTCAGTCCTAATACAGAGAAAACTAAGAAAACACACATATATATAGTGGTGGGAGTCAGGTGAGGTGAAGCGTGGGTAGAGGTGGTAATAGTAGTAGTAGTAGTAATGGAACTAAGGAGGTGAGGTTAGAGAGGGACCTGCTGGCATCAAGTAACACCAGTTCCCAGGATGGGTAATATCCTCTTGCTTAGTAATTTTGAAATACTGTAACTACCGGATTTTTGCTTTATAGTGTTACTGACAGAAATTAGTGCAGCTTCAATGCATTTTCTCCGTCTTAAGTCGTCTTCTTTAATAACTAGTTTAGCTTCATTGAATTTCATGAGGTGTCCAACATCGTCTCTATGTTGAACACATGCGTTTTTGCGGTCATCATTTCTGCAAGCATTTTTGTGTTCTGCTATTCTAATGTCCAGAGTTCTGGCTGTTTCCCCTACATATACTTTGTCACACCCCCCACATGGTATAGTGTAGATTCCTGCACTTGTGCCAGAATCATGCTTGGGTTTTTGTATCAGGTTCCTAATAGTAGTTGAAGAGCTGGTAGATATTTTAGCCAGTTTTCTGTCAAACATTTTTGAAACATTAGTGGCAACGTTGCTGACCGGTAAAACGATGTAACTTGGAGGCTTTTCTTCAATTTGATAGGTGTTGGTCTTGCTGAGGATACGTGTTGCACGTTTCCTGCAGTCACGTATGAAGTGTAGGGGAAAGTGTAGTGAACTAAAAGAGTTGGTGATGTATGTACATTCTTCTTCGAGGAACTGCGGACTGGAAATTCTGTAGGCTCTCAGAAAGAAGCCAATAACTACCCCTCTTTTAGTTCTTGTGTCATGGTGAGAGAAGAAATGTAGAAGATCATTCTTGTAGGTAGGCTTCCGGTAGACTTTAAAAGAAAGTTTGCTTTCCCCTGTGCGTAAGAGAACGTCGAGAAAAGGTAACTGGTTGTCCTTCTCCTCCTCTAGAGTAAATTTAATAGTAGGTTCCAGATTGTTGATGGTGTTGAGGATGCCCTGTACGTCAAGATTTTTGGGTACAATGACCAAAATATCATCTACGTACCGCATCCAAGTAACTGAACGAGGGATGTTATTGAGGATCCTTCTTGATTCCAGGTCCTCCATATATAAATTGGCAAGAACTGCACTAAGGGGGGATCCCATGGCTAGTCCGAAGAGTTGTTTGTACTTCTTGTCCTCGAACCTAAAACAGTTATAACGAACACAAAGTTCGACAAGGCTCACAAAATCTTGGCGGGGTACAGGTAACTCTGTATCATCTTTAATCACCCTGCGAAGAAGATCAATGGCTTGATCAACTGGGACATTGGTGAATAAGGCAGTCACGTCAAAACTTGCAAGCTTCTTATCACTCATGTCGAGATCCCTGATACGGTTAAGGAGGTCACCCGAATGCTTTAGATGAGCCTGACTGATTGTACCCAGGAGCTTTGACAAATATTTCGCCAAAACTCCTGCTAGACTGTGAGGGGCGCTGCCGATACCAGATGTAATGGGTCTCATAGGCACATTTGGTTTGTGGGTCTTTGGTAAACCATAAAGTCTAGCTGACTTGGGGTTGGTAGGGATGAGGCGCAAGAGCTTTTTACCTTCTTCTGATTTCCTGAGTATACTGCGGGTCTTACTGAGAAAAGAATCTGTTTCTTTCCTCCATGCATGTTCGGGGATGGAAACGTATGTGTTGGCGTCGTTCAATAAATCTTGCATCTTACTAACGTAGTCTGTACTGTTGAGGATGACCACTCCTCCTCCTTTGTCCGCTGTGGTGATGAGAATATCATTATTGGTAGCTAAGTGTTTGAGTGCCTGGATGTAGCGACGAGGAATGACTGGACGACTAGGTTCAGAAACTGCAGCTGCAATAAGTCCTTGTATGAAACCTTTGTTAAACTCAGAGTCACCGAAGAAATGGTTTTTGATCACTTGTCTAACTAAACGTATGCCAGAGCAAACTTCTAACTGAGTGCTTCGGATTCTGTATCAAGATGATGTCAGCAACACGTATCCTCAGCAAGACCAACACCTATCAAATTGAAGAAAAGCCTCCAAGTTACATCGTTTTACCGGTCAGCAACGTTGCCACTAATGTTTCAAAAATGTTTGACAGAAAACTGGCTAAAATATCTACCAGCTCTTCAACTACTATTAGGAACCTGATACAAAAACCCAAGCATGATTCTGGCACAAGTGCAGGAATCTACACTATACCATGTGGGGGGTGTGACAAAGTATATGTAGGGGAAACAGCCAGAACTCTGGACATTAGAATAGCAGAACACAAAAATGCTTGCAGAAATGATGACCGCAAAAACGCATGTGTTCAACATAGAGACGATGTTGGACACCTCATGAAATTCAATGAAGCTAAACTAGTTATTAAAGAAGACGACTTAAGACGGAGAAAATGCATTGAAGCTGCACTAATTTCTGTCAGTAACACTATAAAGCAAAAATCCGGTAGTTACAGTATTTCAAAATTACTAAGCAAGAGGATATTACCCATCCTGGGAACTGGTGTTACTTGATGCCAGCAGGTCCCTCTCTAACCTCACCTCCTTAGTTCCATTACTACTACTACTACTATTACCACCTCTACCCACGCTTCACCTCACCTGACTCCCACCACTATATATATGTGTGTTTTCTTAGTTTTCTCTGTATTAGGACTGAAGAAGCCACTCGTGGCGAAACGTTTCCTTTAATAAATGTCCTGAACTGTACATAAGTGTCTTTTTCCACACCTCCTTGATTCCTTGTGCTGCTTCGAGCATTACTGCTGTTTGGGTCGTTATACTGTTCAAGCAAACTGTCTGAGTACCTCAGTAGTCCGGAAGTTAGCTTATTTAGGGACTTGTAGTTGCAAGTCATATTCTAAATCTACGTCGAGTCAATCCGAGCACATACAGAGCACTTATACAAACACACACTTACACACCATTACTCTTGTACTTACGAGTACATCACATCACAGAAACGTACCAGATGGTACATATTAAAAGTAGTACTGTACAGTATCTTGTTAAATGTGCCCGTAGCTCCACACAATTATACGTACAGAATAACAATGATATATGAGTATACCAAATTATTCTCCAAGAGTTGTGTAGGAGATTATCTCCTCAAATTATTCAGGTTAAATTAACTGTAATTATTACCACCTAGAAACCTTTGTTATTAAGGATGTCAACTTTTATTTGATTGGTTTAGATTTATTCAGTTGGAATCCAAAAGCGCTATTGAGAAGCCAGATAAATTTATAGGATAACTGGACTAGAATACTCTGACAAACTGTTAGGAAGCTAGAAACATACTAGATGCTAGAGGGGGATAAAGAAGTTGACGTTGTAGTGTTCTCTGGAGATGTCTTCACTTAAGAGATGTCGCATTTTGTAACAATGAGAGAGAGAGAGAGAGAGAGAGAGAGAGAGAGAGAGAGAGAGAGAGAGAGAGAGAGAGAGAGAGAGAGAGAGAGAGAGAGAGAGAGAGAGAGAGAGAGAGAGAGAGAGAAAGAGAGAGAGGAGAGATGTAGTGAAAGAGAGAGACGTATAAGAGGATGGGAAGAGCAGAAAGACAAGAGACAAAGGGAATAATTGAAAGAGGGTAGAGAGTGAGAGAGTAGCAAATGTTTTCCAGTTTCTGTTTTACATAAAAAAAGGCAAATCTACATAATTGTGTATACGAATATATATATATATATATATATATATATATATATATATATATATATATATATATATATATATATATATATATATATATATATATATATATATATATATATATATATACGTATACATACATACTACATATATATGAAAAACAACTACCACAACCATTACTATCAACACCACTAACACTACCACTACTACCACCACAACTACCACTACCACTACTACCACCACCACCACTACCACCACCACCACATCTCCTCCTGATTAAAGTAGTGTCTGTTCAGTGTGATAAGAAGGTGCCACTGTAGCTAAAGTCTGACCTATGAAGATAGAGCACAACCTATATAATTAAACCTCTGCCTCTCTCCCTCCCTCCCCACTCCCTCCCTCCCTCCCTCCCTCCCTCCCTTCCACTCTCCCTCACTCCTCCTTCCCTCCTTTCTTCCCTCTCTCTCCTTCCCTCCTTCCCTATTTGCGTAAGCTTGCTGCTTCAGAGACGGTATCTGGCACCAGTAAAGCGTCATTGACATAAAAAAAAACGCTTTTGGCGCCTGGAAAGTGTCTGATCCACTTAAAGTGAAAACCAAGTATGGTCGTGCTGGTTCATCACTGAGAGTAAACAGTACCAACAAACTGATGAATGAGACCATACCACGGGAGGGGATAGAACCTATCAGAGAGTCATAACACTCCAGACCGACGTGATAGCCACTGGACCAGCTAGCTACAAGAAGATTCGTCCAACTGGTATATTTATACACCATAGGAAGGTTAGCATATACCTAGTTGGACGAATCTTGTTACAGCCAGCTGGCCCAGTGGCTAGCGCGTCGGTCTGGAGTTTTATGACTCTCTTATCGCGGGTTCTATCCCCGCCCGTGGTATGGTTTGTTTGCAATCTTGTCATTACGATTTCGTGAGTCATGATGAATAAGACCCACGGGCATGGAAGTTTAGAGGTGAGGGACTGACCACCTCTTACCAAGGCTAGCTGACTGGTCACATCAAAACTTCCACTTCTGTTATCTCCAGTGTGATATTTGTCTGTATTCTACTGAAGAAGTCCGTCGTGCAGGCGAAAGTGTTGCGTATATGTCTTGCTCATCAAGTTACTGCTTCATCTCATCTTGCAAGACATAATTCAACATTTTTCTCGAAGTTGTTTCTCTGTTTAATTTACTCGCAGAATTTCATGCATTTCGTGTAAGTCTTTCAATCAATGAGTTTGTTGGTAAAATTGTCTATAATCCAGACCTAAATCTTCAGTTATACCTAAAATTTTGTTGTGGTCTTAAAATGCAGCATCCCTGCTCTCCCTGAGGTCCTCATCGGTAACCTATTGTCATCGTCCTCTCACCTCGCTCTCCTCATGTTCGCTGGAGAACTGTATACTAATTTTAGCATAAACTTGAGAATGTTGCACTCTGAAGTCACTGTTTATTTTCTTAATGGGGTTTAAAAGCTATCGACTACACTGTGTTCTTTTATGTATTCAGTGAAGCTGGTGAAGTTTAGGGTTTTCCATTCCTCATTGTATTGCTGATTTGTCCTTACGGGTTTAGTATTTTCCCATAATTATAATAATCTTATTAAAACCCCATTGACTTCTGATGATGAGTGTCAGTCCTTTCCTCATGTTTTGAGTGATTCCTCATTATGTGATATCATTCTGGAAATATTGTAATGGTTATCACTCTTGCGATTGTTTTTCTTCTCTTTTAGGGCTATGATGTTTATGTTTCTTTTTTTTAACTTCTCTTATTTGCCTTGATTCATTTGTACGTGTGTGTGTGTTTGTGTGTGTGTGTGTGTGTGAGAGAGAGAGAGAGAGAGAGAGAGAGAGAGAGTGCGACTGTAGCAAAATTGGCTTCTTCAGAATCCACTTTTCCGCGTGTTTGAGGCACAAGGAAAATCCCTTAACCAAGTAAGCTTTAAGAAAGACACGGGTCTGGGCTCCTAGCCAGGCATCCCTATGTTGATCTCACTGCACGGATCTTCCTCTCTCTCTCTCTCTCTCTTACATATGTATGTCTTCTGTGTCCCGTCTGTGTCCTTTTCCTGCTGTGTCCTGTGAACTTTTCCGCTCGTGTACATAAATGACTTTTTATGATATATGACTGTTATATATATATATATATATATATATATATATATATATATATATATATATATATATATATATATATATATATATATATATATATATATATATATATATATATATATATGTGTGTGTGTGTGTGTGTGTGTGTGTGTGTGTGTGTGTCAGACAGACAGTCTGTCTGTCTGTTCATACCAACACTGTTTTGTTTACATCATGGAAATGTTATTATTCAAAACAAAACTACATGAATATTTAATAACTAGAATATCACTACTTTATAACCTCTCTCTCTCTCTCTCTCTCTCTCTCTCTCTCTCTCTCTCTCTCTCTCTCTCTCTCTCTCTCTCTCTCTCTCTCTCTCTCTCTCTCTCTCTCTTTCTTATTTGTAGTCTCAGATTAACTCTTATAATTTCAGTGTGTGTAGTATGAACACAGGTGTAGTCTACTGGCCTGCACACCTGGTTGTAACACGATAACTACTTAGAAACGAGTAAAAAGGCAGCAACGTAAATATTTGTATTTCCTTCATCACAAAGTAACCATGTAGGTACAATATATATGGCTATGTACAATAGGCCAAATGCAAGACACAGTGAGAACCGTGGTGACCAGACTTGAAAGTAAGTCTGCCAAGGATGATTCGCGAGTGTACCACATCGCTTCACAGCTTTGGCGGGCTTCCTTGTGATTAGTTGGTTGAACCAAGGTACTGGTATAACGACGGGGCCGCTGCCCGTTATACCCTTAGCATCTGGTTCGCTGGTCATGGGGGTATGACTATACGAGTGTGATATACGCCTAATAAAATGTAACGTATTATTAGCATGCCACAGTGTGTGTGTGTGAGTGTGTGTGTGTGTGTGTGTGTGTGTGTGTGTGTGTGTGTGTGTGTGTGTGTGCGTGTGTGTGTGTGTGTGTGTGTGTGTGTGTGTGTGTGTGTGTGTGTGTGTGTGTGTGTGTGTGTGTGTGTGTGTGTGTGTGTGTGTGTGTGTGTGTGTGTGAGTTTGTGTGTGTGTGTGTTTGCGTGTGTGTGTGTGTGTGTGTGTGAGTGTGTGTGTGTGTGTGCGTGTGTGTGTGTGTGTGAGCGTAAGCAGACAGTCTTGGATAGATATATAAACAATCCCACCTCAATAAAATACTGTTTATTTATGTCTCTGTTTATTCTCTGTGTTAATACCTCCTGCTTGACTGAGTCAGAACACAGAGCTCAGTGGTAGAGCACACAACCAGGGGACCCGGGTTCGAGCTGTGCTCGAGGTGAGACAGAGGGAACAAGTCTCCTAAGACATGCTGCTGCTGTCCCCATGCACCTACCAGCAGTAAACAGGTACTTAGCACATGGTAGCCTATCGTGGGTCGCATCTTAAGAAGCCTAATAACGCTGACGGAAATGAGACATATGGCTTGCCTTTCCCGAATTATCTTGAGTTAGTAAGCTTTCTGGGTTTAATGGGTTAGTAAGGCCCCTGGGTTTAATGGGTTAGTAAGGCCCCTGGGTTTAATGGGTTAGTAAGGCCCCTGGGTTTAATGGGTTAGTAAGGCCCCTGGGTTTAATGGGTTAGTAAGGCCCCTGGGTTTAATGGGTTAGTAAGGCCCCTGGGTTTAATGGGTTAGTAAGGCCCCTGGGTTTAATGGGTTAGTAAGGCTCCTGGGTTTAATGGGTTAGTAAGGCCCCTGGGTTTAATGGGTTAGTAAGGCCCCTGGGTTTAATGAGTTAATAGGGTTCCAGTGGTTTAACAACCCAGGGAAGATTTTTTATTTTGAGATATTAATTTCAGGTCACTGTGGGAGATAAGTTATTAATAAATTTAATATTAAATGATAACTTTGTGGTTCCTACGTTATTTTAGTTTCCAGTTTATTCACTTTTTTCTGTTTAATAATTTATTTTGTCGTGTGTTGAGGGAAGAAAACAGAGATAGTAAAGATAGGTTTATCAGTGATCCCCCACCCACACACAGTGGCCCTGGCTGGCACAGGGCCACCTGTCCAGGGGTGCCTCAGTAATCTTGCTCATGACGAAGGAAATCGTAAGGAAAATGACCATTAGAGCCATTAATACGAACATATATAAGCGGAAGCTGAGTCCTCTCTTGTTGACACACTGCTGTTCGGAACACTCCAACGAACACAAGATGGGATTCCGAACGCTGAGTGGACGAAAGATGAGTTACGTCCGAACGCTTGAAGGAACAGAAGATGAGAGTTATATTTCGGTGTTTCCCAGACCTTCTACCGAGAAACACTGGGACTCTGACCGAACTCAATGCAACGTTTTATCTGAGCATTTCAAAGCGTTTAAGACGTAATTATGTTCGATATTAATTATTAGGCATTATTGATTAATACTTAAGTGGTAAGTGTCAAGTGTCAGCGTCTGGAGTATCAAGTGTCAAGGTCTGTAAAGAACAGGAAGTCACAATACCGTGACTGGAACAATACACAAATAACCCGAACATAGAAGAGAGGAGCTCATGACGACGTTTCGGACCGTCTTGGACCATTTACAAAGTCACACTAACACGAAAGAGAGAGAGGAAGACAGTGTATATAGGCAAGCAGACAGTGACGGTACCAAGACAGGTAGTAGTGGTAGAGGTAAGACTGGAAATGGAGGGAGTAATAGTAGTAGTAGTAGTAATAGTAGTGGTTGTAAAAATATGGAGAGTGGTTTATATGGGATAAGATATATTAAGGGGGAGTAAAGGGTGGAAAAACATAAAAGTAGTAGGAAAAGAAGTAATAGGAGTAGGGTCAGTCAAAGCAGAAGAAAGAGGAGCACTGCAGGAGAGCTGAATACCCACAAGAGGTAGGACCAAAAACACAGGGGGTAAAAACGAAGGACAGGACAACCTAAGGCAGAAGAAAGAAATAAACAAAGAAAGGGAAAGGAAAAATAGGAAAGGAGAAGAAGCAGAGAGAGAAGAAGAAATTATCAGGCTAAGTCACGTGTGTTCTGTTGTTTAGAGCATTTGACGATATAATGAGGAATTAAGGCATGTACAGAGACAAAGTCAGGACTAAGATTAATATAAGGAAAATTGTGACTAAGGGCTGATTCAACAAGATGGCGACTGTGAAAGTTAGAAGTAGGGAAAACGGTTCTAGCAGAGGACCAGTTAATAGGATGACTGTGATCTCTAACATGATAGAAAAGAGTATTGTTGGTGTTGGCAAGCCTAACACTTCGTTTGTGCTCCTTGAATCTGTCGGAAAGAAAACGGCCAGTTTCTCCAAAGTACTGAAGAGGGCAAAAGGAGCAAGAAATAGAGTAGACACCAGGGGCATCTATAGCAGGAGAAGTATGAACTAGATTACTGCGTTAGTGTCAGTCTGACGAGAAGTAAGTCTGATGTCTAAGGAACGGAGAGAGTTGAGATTAGGAAGACTGGATATATAGGGAAGACAGAGAACAGGAAAATTCCCAGGAGTAGAGAGTTTGGGAGAGAAGAAAGTCCGTTCAGCACGTGAGAAGGCAGAGTATGAATTACAAAGAGTGGAAATTTCTGATTCAAGGCACTGAGGGCTACAAATGCGGAGAGAATGGAGAAAGAGAGAAAGAAATCAGAACACTTTTCTTGACAGTGAAAGCATGATAAGAAAAGTAGTGAATGTACATGCCACTGTACATAGGCTTGCGGTAAACGGAAAAAGAAAAGCCTGTAGCCGAGCGGTGGACATGTACGTACAGGAAAGAAAGCACATAATTAGATTCCCATTCAGATTTAAACTTGATGGAAGGAACCAGATTTTTAAGGTTCGAGAAACTACACATACACCACCACTCTCCCTACTTTTACAACCACTATTACTGCGTGATGTATTAAAAATGCTCAGTATGAATACTGTCTTCCAGAACATCGAGACTGTGAGGCAGAAGGTGATTAAGAATGCAACATCCAACATTGCTGTTGGTGTTTACATGGTCCCATGCACACTATGCTCTCGTCGTCGGGCATACAGGTAAACCACTTGAAATCAGATTAGCCCAACATCAGTACTCGGTAAGGACGGCTCAGAAGTCCAATACAATCTTTAATCACATTGGTATTTGCAATCGTCGCCGAGGTTGGAAGCAGCTTAGGTCATTGTATTCAATAGTTCCGTCATGGAAAGGAAATAACTGAATCCTCTCTCATCAAAAATGATAGGAATACCTTACATAATTCAAGTGATGGAATGTACAAACTCAACAGCTATTCAGTATAGAGTCAATTGTGCACAATCTTAAGCAAGGATGATATACAACATCCCCGGATTGCTCATTATGTAACGAGTCCCCGTGAGGATTGGGTGACGTTAGACCAGTGTTCTCCGCACCTGCCTTGCACGTTTTACTCTGAGATTTTACCCGTCTGTGACAAAGAAAATAGGTGAAATGTATTAACTCATTTCCTATTTAATAGTGTCAGTTATGTACAATTTTAAGCTAGGATACTATACAAAAATTCCTGCATTGGTTCTTCACGTTTCGTCCTTCTGAGATTTCCCCCGTCCGTGTCCAAAACAGAGTATGACAGGAAAGTTGAAAGTTAGCACCTCAGTAGGTATGGGAAAGTATGCCAGTGTTATTGTTCAATTTCTCTTTTCTCGTTTTGAGGGTAACCTATGACAGTGTTCGACACGTTTAGCCTGTCCGAAATCACATCCCACTGTATCGCCTCATAAGTTCTTTCCTACAAAGAACATCTCTCGTAAGTTGGTGTAGGTGAGAATGTGCTTCTGTCATTTGTAAATAAATATTTATGGTACCGGCTTGATGTAATACTGTAATACGTAGATAGTAGTACTGTCTCGACAGTATAGTAAATAGGTAGTAGCTAATAGTAGTAGTTAGTCAGTTTAGTACCTACAAATGAGCGAAATTACGCAGGTTTATATAATACGCATAATGCCATATATGTGAGTTTCCTAGGACAGCCTAGGGAGGTCAGGCAGAGAGACGTTTCGCCTCTGTGGTCCTGGGATTATGTAACATCACGGAGCAGGGTAGGTAAATAAGTAGGTAAATACGTAGGGATCCTTGTAGACAACACTTTCTGGAATGTTCTCGGACGTATAAGGTGACACACACATCTGACTTGTTTAATATTTAAAGATACATAAAGCCCGAGTGTGTGGGCGTATTTACGACTTAGATAAAAATGATCCCATAAGCCAGTAGATTAAAATGCGGCTTTGGGCTGAACACGCACACGCACACACACACACACACACACACGCACACACACACACACACGCACACACACACACACACACACACACACTATATTATCATTTATTTTTTTAATAGGTGATAAGTTTACTTAAGAGCAGCACTAACTCAGTGATGCTCTCAGCTTCCCGCAGTCTCCTATACACCCTCTGCAGGGGAAACATTCTTTACGTTCTCTGACGTTTTTTCCACCAAGGAAGGTAACGTTCTTTACGTTCTTTGACCTACTCTTCACCAAGGTAGCGCTCTTTACGTTCCTTGACGTACTCTTCACCAATGTAACACAGAGACGATCAGAAGTCCAGCACGGTGTTGTCACCAGCACGGTGTTGTCACCAGCACGGTGTTGTCACCAGCACGGTGTTGTCACCAGCACGGTGTTGTCACCAGCACGGGGTTGTCACCAGTACGGGGTTCTTACCAGTGCTGGTCAGAGCTCGCATCCACGGGTGCAGGATGGGTGATGCCGGCACCGCATCTCACTAATTAATGGTCGAAGTTGGACCGAAATATCGTTATTAAGTTTGAGATCTCCTGCGTGCGGTATTGTACCTATTTAATGTTTGTGCGTCAGTCACCGTGGGCGAAGCACCCACCTCATGAACTGGGAACTGGACAGCAGTGCAGCAGATGTTTCAGGACGACGAGGGAACCACAGGCAGGATCCTGGAAGCAGGGAACGTTCACCGACACCATTGAGCAGAACATGGGACTGCATATGCTGGCTCCAGCAGCCGTCACTGACTTCATATACTGTTCCTTTGCAAAAACTCCTGCCCCATCCCTGACCCACCGTCTTATTTTCTGACGACCTCACCTGTGACCTCTCTCTCTCTCTCTCTCTACCTTGACCTCAGGGTGCGAGAGAAAGAGAGTTTTATTACAGATGTTAAGGTACTCACAAACTATGGAGCGACCTGAAACACTGAGGAATTCATCAGTTCATTGACTGTTACAGTGTTACATTGACTGTTACACTGTTACATTGACTGTTACAGTGTTACATATACTGTTACACTGTTAAATTGATTATTACAGTGTTAAATATACTGTTACAGTGTTACAAAGATTGTTGCAATGTTACAGAGACTGTTAC
Source organism: Cherax quadricarinatus (assembly GCF_038502225.1). Taxonomy (NCBI): domain Eukaryota; kingdom Metazoa; phylum Arthropoda; class Malacostraca; order Decapoda; family Parastacidae; genus Cherax; species Cherax quadricarinatus. Next base: position 18,776,732 of record NC_091345.1, read on the forward strand.
ACTGTTACTTTGTCTGTTACAGTGTTACATTGACTGTTACAGTGTTACATTGACTGTTACAGTGTTACATAGACTATTACAGCGTTACACTGTTACAGTGAGTGACGTAAACCCGTAATGGTAATGAGCTTCAGTGATTGCAACAGACACGTTGCATCCCCTGAGGGAGGCAACTGTTATTGCAAATTTATGTCATTAAAAGGTAAATAGATAAATAAATAGATAGATAGATAGATAGATAGATAGATAGATAGATAGATAGATAGATAGAGAGAGAGAGAGAGAGAGAGAGAGAGAGAGAGAGAGAGAGAGAGAGAGAGAGAGCATGTCAGACTGCCCTGTACACTTAGACTATCCACCGTGAAGGCGTACTATCTACTATTTCATCTGTAAATGTAATTGGGACGTTGAATATAGAGGCGTTTGGCCCAATAGGGAAGTTTGTAAGCGATCCTCCGATAAGAGAAACATTGTGTTGAAGTCGGTCCCGACACCGCTTCTGGGTTTCGCACACACACGTCTTGCTCAACACCAGCCATAACCTGAACTACTGACGGATAACTATCTACTACTGAGTCGGATGGTTGAGGACAGTAAAGTAGAAGGCTCTCTACCCACCCTCCAGCCACTGCAGACACTGCAGAGCCAAGAGTATCAAGAACAATAGTAATATATAGTACTTATACTATTACTACTGTTACTACTACTACTACTACTACTACTACTACTACTACTACTACTACTACTACTACTACTACTACTACTACTACTACTACTACTACTACTGCTACTGCTAATAATAATAGTACTAGGTGTATACATCCCTAGCCTTATATTATACAACCAAGCAGTGTTGAATTTTACCTGAGAAAGTCAAGATACACAATATTAGATTGTCATCCAATGTTATTACTCATCATGCAACGTTAATACACCTCATTCAACGCTAATACATCACATGTACAACGCTAATACACCTCATACAAAGCTACTACATATCGTACAGCGTTAATACACATCATGCAATGCATAGATAACGGGTTTATATCATTACTGTGACCTTGAATGATGAGGGGTCCCACTCTGCCTAATATATATATATATATATATATATATATATATATATATATATATATATATATATATATATATATATATATATATATATATATATATATATATATATATATATATATATATATATATATATTCACTTTGCCGACACTAACAGTGTTTTTGTCTTTCATGTCAGAGATCATAGTCAGTCTGTTAACTGACTCTATGAAAACCATCTACTCTTCTTCTAGCCTTCACAGACTCCGTCTTGAAGAATCAGTTTGTATACACAACTTTCCTAACAATAATCTTAAGTCTTAGCGACTGTGTAAGTCTGTCTCAGTACCTCGTTCAGTGGCCCCATCTCCACAACAACAACAAACACACAAAAACAGCACAAACAAGAACAACGACAACAATGAATGATTATCTGAACAGTTGTTATCCAATATTTAGAAAATCAATTAAGATCAGCTAATTAGGTACATTAGCACCTCAGTGACATATGATCTGAATATTTAGTGATAATTATCAGTATCCGCCTGACCTTAATTATGCCCGCCTGCGCTCACGGTAATTATGTTAAACTCAGACAGACGCAGTATTCATCTCTGCATAAGAGAGGCTATACTGAGGTGTGTAGGTCACTGACTCTGCTGATGTACTCTATGTAGGTGGTGTATGTAGGTGCTGTGTGTAGGTAGCGTGTAAGTAGTGTAGGTGGTGTATGTACGTAGTGTGTGTGTGTGTGTGTGTGTGTGTGTGTGTGTGTGTGTGTGTGTGTGTGTGTGTGTGTAGGTAATGTGTGCAGGTTGTGTGTGTAGGAATTGTGCGTAGGTAGTGTGTAGGCAGTGTATATACGTAATATGTGTGTGTGTGTGTGTGTGTGTGGGTAGTATGTGTGTGTGTACTCACCTAATTGTGGTTGCAAGGGTCGAGTCATACCTCCTGGCCCTGCCTCTTCACTGGTCGCTACTAGGTCACTCACTTCCTGCTCTGTGAGCTGTATCATACCTGTTCTTAAAGCTATGTATGGATCCTGCCTCCACTACATCACTTTTCAGGCTATTCCACTTCCTGACAACTCTATGACTGAAGAAATACTTCCTGACATCCCTGTGACTCATCTGAGACTTCAACTTCCAACAGTGACCTCTTCTTGTTATGTCCCATCTCAGAAACATCCTGTTCCTGTCCATCTTGTCGATTCCTCTCAGTATTTTATATGTTATCATGTCTTCCCTGTCTTTCCTGTCCTCCAGTGTCATCAAGTCGATTTCCCTTAACTTCTCCTCGTAGGACATTCCCCTTAACTCCGGGACTAGTCTCATTGCTAACCTTTGCACTTTCTCTAATTTCCTGATGTGCTTCGTCAGGTGTGGGTTCCAAACTGGTGCTGCATACTCCAGTATGGGCCTGAGGTACACGGTGTACAGAGTCCTGAACGAATCCTTACTGAGATGTCGGAATGCTGTTCTTAGGTTTGCTAGTCGCCTGTGTGCCGGAGCAGTTATTTGATTGATGTGCGCTTCAGATGTGTTCGGTGTTCAGTGAACTTAGCTCAGTGGTGACGTGTACTTAGCTCAGTGGTGACGTGTACTTAGTTCAGTGGTGACGTGTACTTAGCTCTGTGAAGACCTGTTTGCGCGCTCTCTACGAATTGAAGCAAGATGCTCTCCATCGAGCAACTTTACCAACAGCTTAAGGAAGAATTGAGGATGGCGAAGATAGAGATTCGGCGACTGACCGAGGAAAACAAGAAGATTCGTACTAGTCCTCCTGTTTTGAGTCCTCAGGTCAAGAAAGGAAACTGGTCAGTGGCTGGACAGCAGGGAACGAAGTTGACGATCAAGAAGACGAATGGAAAGGTAGAAACGATGAAGAAGAAAGAGACTGCCGTGGAAACTGTTGTGGAAACATCTAATACATTCTCAGTGCTACCCGACGAATGAGAACCGACTACTGGGAACGTCACGACGAACGACACCAAGGAAGGTAAGAATATTGTTGTTGTTGGGGATAGCCAAGTTAGGTATATGGATAGGGCGTTCTGCTTGAAGGACAGGAGTAGGAGACAGAGGGTTTGCTTTCCTGGGGCTGGGATGGAGGATATTGTTAGCCGTCTGGATGACATCATGAGAGGTAATGGGAGCAATCCTATTATCTGTCTCAGTGCTGGAGGCAACGATGTTGGCAGATGTAGGAGTGAAGACCTGATTAGCAGGTATAGGTCAGCAATAGAAATAATTAGGAGGAAGGGTGGGGAACCCTGTCATATGTGGTATTTTGCCAAGGAGAGGAGTTGGAAATGAATGGTTGTCCAGGGCAATTGGTGTCAATTGCTGGCTGGACAAATACTGTAAGGAAAATGCGGTAACATTCATTGACAACTGGGACCTCTTCTATGGCAGAAATGACATGTATGCCAGGGATGGGGTTCACTTATCTAGGTGTGGGGTGGGAGCACTGGCCAACGCAGTGGAGGGAGCTGTTAGGTCTTTAAACTAGGAATAGTTAGTGGTATGGGTTTTGGCAGGAAAACAGCGAAGTCACAGTGTAGTAATATTATGAGTTCTAGGGGAACTAGTAATAAGCAGAACGAGGTAGATATTGAAAAGCCAGTGACACTGGGTGATAAGGACAGTAATAGGTTTAGTAGAAAAATAGAAATGAGCAGGAAGGGTAAAGAGAAAGGAGAGTCTTTCAATGTTTATTATGCTAATAGCCGTAGTGCTAGGAATAAGATGGACGAGTTGAGATTAGTTGCTAGTGCAGGTAACATTGATGTATTTGCCTTAACTGAGACGTGGTTTAATTCGAAAAGTCGGGACATGCCTGCGGAATGTCACATTCAGGGTTTTAAATTGTTCCAAGTAGATAGAAGTATTGGGAAGGGGGGTGGGGTGGCATTGTATGTCCAAGATCGCTTGAACTGTTGCATAAAAACGGGTATTAAGTCTGAAGTAACACATACAGAGTCTGTTTGGATAGAATTTTCAGAGAGGCATGAAAAACTGATTTTAGGAGTGATATACCGTCCCCCAAATTTAGATAGGGACCAGGGGAGACTACTATGGGAGGAACTTGTTAAGGCCACAAGGCACGATAACATAGTAATTCTAGGAGACTTAACTTTAGTCATATTGATTGGAATTTCTTGACTGGGAATTTAGAATCATACGACTTCTTAGAAGTAGTTCAGGATTGTTTTTTGAAGCAGTTTGTGACAGAACCTACAAGGGGAAATAACCTGCTTGACTTAGTTCTGGCAAACAATGAATCCCTTGTTAATAATTTAGAAATTTCAGAGGAACTGGGTGCTAGCGACCACAAATCAATTACATTTAGCATTGAATGGATTTACGATAGTAGCGATAACTCTCTAATAGTCCCAGATTTTCGCATAGCAGATTACGATGGGCTTAGAGAACACTTATCATCTGTTGACTGGGGTAACGAAGAGAGCTATCAATATGACAGTTTTCTGAACACTATACATGCTGCTCAAAGAATGTTTATCCCGTATAAAGAAATTAGATCAAATAGAAATGACCCAAAATGGATAATAATAGGCTAAAATATCTACTAGGGCATAAGATAGGAATTTATAGGCGTATCAAAAGAGGTGAGGGTCATCTTATGAATCAGTATATTGACATTAAGAGGGACATTAAAAAGGGGATAAGAAAAGCTAAAAGGGACTATGAAATTAAAGTTGCTAGGGATTCTAAAACTAACCCAAAAAGTTTTTTCCAGGTATATAGAACAAAAGTCAGAGATAAGATAGGTCCCCTTAAAAATAACTATGGGCATCTTACTGACAAAGAGAATGAAATGTGCTCGATTTTAAATAATTATTTTCTCTCAGTTTTTACACAGGAAGACACTGATAATATTCCAGTAATTAATTTTTATAGTGGATCAGAAGAAGATAAATTATGTAACATCACAGTCACTAGTGAAATGGTTGTGAAGCAGATAGACCAACTGAAGCAAAATAAGTCACCGGGTCCTGATGAGTTTTTTTCAAGGGTTCTAAAGGAATGCAAACTGGAAGTCTGTGAACCATTAACTAATATGTGGAAGATGGCTAATGTAATTCCTATTTTTAAAACAGGGGACAAGTCGTTACCGTCAAATTACCGCCCAATAAGCCTGACCTCATTTGTAGGCAAATTACTAGAGTCAATTATAGCTCAAATTATAAGAAGCCATCTCGATAAGCATAGCTTGATTAATGATACTCAGCATGGATTCACAAGAGGCCGGTCTTGTCTAACTAATTTATTAACTTTCTTCAGTAAAGCTTTTGAGGCTGTTGACCACGATAAAGAATTTGATATTATTTACTTGACTGTTGAAGAAAGTAGCAGCTCATGGCATTGGGGAAAGGGTGCTCTCGTGGATCGAATCATGGCTCACAGACAGGAAGCAGAGTGTCCATAAATGGGGTTAAATCCGAGTGGGGATCAGTAACAAGTGGCGTTCCACAGGGATCAGTCTTGGGCCCGTTGTTGTTTATAATATATATCAATGATCTTCTTGAAGGAATTACTAGTGACATGAGCAAATTCGCCGATGACACGAAGATAGGTAGGATAATTGATTCAAACGTAGATGTTAGGGAACTTCAGGAGGATTTAGACAAACTCTACTCTTGGTCAGAAAAGTGGCAGATGCAGTTCAATGTAGATAAATTCAAGGTTCTGAAGCTCGGGAGTGCCCATAACCCTAGCACTTATAAGTTAAATAATGTAGAACTTAGCCATACAGATTGCGAAAAGGACTTGGGGGTTATGGTGAGCAGCAACCTTAAACCAAGACAGCAATGTGAAAGATAAGACACATGTGCAACATCTGGATATCTTTATTGTAGACGTTTCGCCATCCAGTGGCTTTATCAATACAGATTCTAGGACATAATAGGGAGACAGTAGAACTATATACAAAAGATGAGGTAATCAGTCCCTCAGCCTTGGAGTAAGTGTTCACAGCATCGTGGTGGAGGAGAATCTGGAGCAAAGGCAAGATGAAGTGACGAGGATAGTGGAGTTTAGAAAATACTTGTTCAATTATAGTGCATTCTTCCTGCGGGCACTCAGAATCTGCAGCAATGAGTTCCTTGAGGAAGAATGCACTATAATTGAACAAGTATTTTCTAAACTCCACTATCCTCGTCACTTCATCAGAGACTGCAGACGACGGGCATTAAACATCTTCAACACACCCAGAGAAGACACTGCTGAGAAGAGATACATAGTCCCCCCACCAACTCCATTGCCAAACATGTTTCCAACATCTTTTCCAATACATCATTCCAAGTATCTAACTCCACAACCACGACCATCAAGGACATCACCAGTAGTAAACAGGACAAGCCTCCATCCTCTGCAGGGGTATACATAATCCCTTGTAATGACTGCAACAGATTATATGTGGGCGAAACATCAAGAGACCTCCAAACACGTATTTCAGAACACCAATATGCAAGCAGGACTGACGATACAAGGAATGCCTGTGTACAACATCGCAATTCACACAACCATTTAATTAACTACAGAAACTCAAGACTTATCGCCACAGAAGACAACACTCAATACCGAAGAATCCTGGAATCATCGCTTATCTCTATAACCAACAATTTCAACCAGAACAACGGCTTCTATAACATAGTTGAACCACTCGCCAAGAAACTTCTTCATCGCTATCCCACATAAGAACATAGAACACTGCAGAAGGTCTACTCACAACTTGTCCAATACCCCTGCCAAGCTACCCAAGACTCTATAACCCCACCCGGTAGATCATCAGATGCAGCATTCTCCACCTGACCTCAACATTCTGAACTTGACTATAAATACTCCCGTACCTTCCACCCCAGGTAGATCCGTGTGTGACTTGAAAAAGCCCACTGTGTGGGTGAAACGTTGTCAATAAAGGATCACATTATACTGCATATGTGTTTATATTTCCAGCTTCATCATACCTCTATTTAAAGCTATGTATGGATCCTGCCTCCACTACATCGCTTCCCAAACTATTCCACTTCTTGACTACTCTGTGACTGAAGAAATACTTCCTAACATCCTTGTGATTCATCTGTGTCTTCAACTTCCAACTGTGTCCTCTTGTTGCTGTGTCCCATCTCTGGAACATTCTGTCTTTGTCCACCTTGTCAATTCCTCAGTATTTCATATGTCGTTATCATGTCCTCCCTAACCCTCCTGTCCTCCAGTGTCGTCAGGTGTGTGTGTGTGTGTGTGTGTGTGTGTGTGTGTGTGTGTAGGTAGTATGTGCCTACAGGTAGTGTGTGTGTAGGTACTGTGGTGGTTTGTTCGTCAGGAAACTGGAAGGATGCATTTTTTTTTCGGGACCTGATTCATCCAGTTCTGTGTAGCACCAATGTTTCAGCAACGGTTCTTCAGTGAAAAGACCAAGTGGTGCTTCAGTCAAATGACCAGAAGCACTGGTCATTTGACTGAGACCGTCCCCTTACTGACCTCTTCACTCAGGGCAAAAATAAATCATCCTTTCCGGGACCGTAAAGTCTCCAGACTGGACAACAAATAAGCAACACTGAGAGAACTCGTGTTTGTTTACCGTTTACAAAGTGTCCTGAGTTTTGTGAACCCTTACAATATCACATTTTTGCACGGCTTTATTCCGGAGCCGGTTATATATTCAGGTACAGCCCTTTGGCTTCCATCACTCATAAACAAACTAACATTTCCACCGCGTTCTGTAGATATGTTTCGCTCTGGATGCGAATATAATGAGTGGCACTAAACTAGCGGGGGGTGTTTTGTTCGTCGGAAAACACGACAGTGCCTCCTTGCACAGGTCTTGGCAGCCAAACTAGTGCCAGGGGTGTGGGAGGGTACATTGTGAGAAGAGATTAGTGGAAGTGAACTTGAATACCCTGGAAGAGAGGAGGACAAGAGGGGACATGATTATGACGTATAAAATACTCAGAGAAATTGATCAGGCTGATAAAGACAGGCTTATAACTACTTAAGGATCAAGTACAAGGTGACAATGGTGTATTAGCCTCCACAAGCAGTATACATATTATTGTGACCACAAATAACAACACTAGGACTAGCCGAGCATTCGAACCCACGTAGTTTTGGCCCTGCTTCGTGGTGGTGGGTTAAGGCGTCATGTGATTTTCGCTCATCACGAGGCAGGGCCAAAACTACATGGATTCGAATCCTCGGCTAGTCGCAGTGAATTATCTTAAATTACCTTCACTCTTGAGGCGAGTAAATGCTTAATATGATTAATGATGTTGGAGTAACCATCCCCTCTCTGCCTTGAGGGTGAGAGGGAAGGTGGGTGAGAGGGAAGGTGGGTGAGAGGGAAGGTGGGTGAGAGGGAAGGTGGGTGAGAGGGAAGGTGGGTGAGAGGGAAGGTGGGTGAGAGGGAAGGTGGGTGAGAGGGAAGGTGGGTGAGAGGGAAGGTGGGTGAGAGGGAAGGTCGGTGAGAGGGAAGAAGGAAAAAAGTGGCAAGTGGGATAATCGAGGGGAGAGGAGAAAGGCAGAAGACTGTGAAATATTGTGAAAGAATTAGTTTTGATGGTGAGAAATTGTTAATAATTGTATGTTCAGGGGCCACAAAGAATCGATATTAGTAACGGTATCGGTTAAACAGCCGATAACGTTACTAATATCGTGGTAATATTCTGGTATAGGTAAAAGGAAAGTTGCCGATACAGGCCAATACTTTTAAAATATTAATACTACACATACTCTTGTTATAGTATTGCAGTTAGAAGTCTGAGTAGATCTATAACCCACTATGATAACATCAACGTTAATAAGTATGTTTATGTAGCAACTTGCAGTGTGAACACTGATTGATGTTGTAGTGGCCAGGCTTAGGCTTGGTTACAAGTACTGACTGATGTTGTAGTGGCCAGGCTTAGGCTTGGTTACAAGTACTGACTAATGTTGTAGTGGCCAGGCTTAGGCTTGGTTACAAGTACTGACTGATGTTGTAGTGGCCAGGCTTAGGCTTGGTTACAAGTACTGACTGATGTTGTAGTGGCCAGGCTTAGGCTTGGTTACAAGTACTGACTGATGTTGTAGTGGCCAGGCTTAGGCTTGGTTACAAGTACTGACTAATGTTGTAGTGGCCAGGCTTAGGCTTGGTTACAAGTACTGACTGATGTTGTAGTGGCCAGGCTTAGGCTTGGTTACAAGTACTGACTGATGTTGTAGTGGCCAGGCTTAGGCTTGGTTACAAGTACTGACTAATGTTGTAGTGGCCAGGCTTAGGCTTGGTTACAAGTACTGACTAATGTTGTAGTGGCCAGGCTTAGGCTTGGTTACAAGTACTGACTAATGTTGTAGTGGCCAGGCTTAGGCTTGGTTACAAGTACTGACTGATGTTGTAGTGGCCAGGCTTAGGCTTGGTTACAAGTACTGACTAATGTTGTAGTGGCCAGGCTTAGGCTTGGTTACAAGTACTGACTAATGTTGTAGTGGCCAGGCTTAGGCTTGGTTACAAGTACTGACTGATGTTGTAGTGGCCAGGCTTAGGCTTGGTTACAAGTACTGACTGATGTTGTAGTGGCCAGGCTTAGGCTTGGTTACAAGTACTGACTAATGTTGTAGTGGCCAGGCTTAGGCTTGGTTACAAGTACTGACTAATGTTGTAGTGGCCAGGCTTAGGCTTGGTTACAAGTACTGACTGATGTTGTAGTGGCCAGGCTTAGGCTTGGTTACAAGTACTGACTGATGTTGTAGTGGCCAGGTTTAGGCTTGGTTACAAGTACTGACTGATGTTGTAGTGGCCAGGCTTAGGCTTGGTTACAAGTACTGACTGATGTTGTAGTGGCCAGGTTTAGGCTTGGTTACAAGTACTGACTGATGTTGTAGTGGCCAGGCTTAGGCTTGGTTACAAGTACTGACTGATGTTGTAGTGGCCAGGTTTAGGCTTGGTTACAAGTACTGACTGATGTTGTAGTGGCCAGGCTTAGGCTTGGTTACAAGTACTGACTAATATTGTAGTGGCCAGGCTTAGGCTTGGTTACAAGTACTGACTGATGTTGTAGTGGCCAGGCTTAGGCTTGGTTACAAGTACTGACTAATGTTGTAGTGGCCAGGCTTAGGCTTGGTTACAAGTACTGACTGATGTTGTAGTGGCCAGGCTTAGGCTTGGTTACAAGTACTGACTGATGTTGTAGTGGCCAGGCTTAGGCTTGGTTACAAGTACTGACTAATGTTGTAGTGGCCAGGCTTAGGCTTGGTTACAAGTACTGACTAATGTTGTAGTGGCCAGGCTTAGGCTTGGTTACAAGTACTGACTGATGTTGTAGTGGCCAGGCTTAGGCTTGGTTACAAGTACTGACTGATGTTGTAGTGGCCAGGCTTAGGCTTGGTTACAAGTACTGACTGATGTTGTAGTGGCCAGGCTTAGGCTTGGTTACAAGTACTGACTAATGTTGTAGTGGCCAGGCTTAGGCTTGGTTACAAGTACTGACTGATGTTGTAGTGGCCAGGTTTAGGCTTGGTTACAAGTACTGACTGATGTTGTAGTGGCCAGGCTTAGGCTTGGTTACAAGTACTGACTGATGTTGTAGTGGCCAGGCTTAGGCTTGGTTACAAGTACTGACTAATGTTGTAGTGGCCAGGCTTAGGCTTGGTTACAAGTACTGACTGATGTTGTAGTGGCCAGGTTTAGGCATGGTTACAAGTACTGACTGATGTTGTAGTGGCCAGGTTTAGGCTTGGTTACAAGTACTGACTGATGTTGTAGTGGCCAGGTTTAGGCTTGGTTACAAGTACTGACTGATGTTGTAGTGGCCAGGCTTAGGCTTGGTTACAAGTACTGACTGATGTTGTAGTGGCCAGGTTTAGGCTTGGTTACAAGTACTGACTGATGTTGTAGTGGCCAGGCTTAGGCTTGGTTACAAGTACTGACTGATGTTGTAGTGGCCAGGCTTAGGCTTGGTTACAAGTACTGACTGATGTTGTAGTGGCCAGGTTTAGGCTTGGTTACAAGTACTGACTGATGTTGTAGTGGCCAGGCTTAGGCTTGGTTACAAGTACTGACTGATGTTGTAGTGGCCAGGTTTAGGCTTGGTTACAAGTACTGACTGATGTTGTAGTGGCCAGGCTTAGGCTTGGTTACAAGTACTGACTGATGTTGTAGTGGCCAGGTTTAGGCTTGGTTACAAGTACTGACTGATGTTGTAGTGGCCAGGCTTAGGCTTGGTTACAAGTACTGACTAATATTGTAGTGGCCAGGCTTAGGCTTGGTTACAAGTACTGACTGATGTTGTAGTGGCCAGGCTTAGGCTTGGTTACAAGTACTGACTGATGTTGTAGTGGCCAGGCTTAGGCTTGGTTACAAGTACTGATTGATGTTGTAGTGGCCAGGCTTAGGCTTGGTTACAAGTACTGATTGATGTTGTAGTGGCCAGATTTAGGCTCGGTTACAAGTACTGACTGATGTTGTAGTGGCCAGGCTTAGGCTTGGTTACAAGTACTGATTGATGTTGTAGTGGCCAGGTTTAGGCTTGGTTACAAGTACTGATTGATGTTGTAGTGGCCAGGTTTAGGCTTGGTTACAAGTACTGACTGATGTTGTAGTGGCCAGGCTTAGGCTTAGTTACAAGTACTTACTGATGTTGTAGTGGCCAGGCTTAGGCTTGGTTACAAGTACTGACTGATGTTGTAGTGGCCAGGTTTAGGCTTGGTTACAAGTACTGACTGATGTTGTAGTGGCCAGGCTTAGGCTTGGTTACAAGTACTGACTGATGTTGTAGTGGCCAGGTTTAGGCTTGGTTACAAGTACTGACTGATGTTGTAGTGGCCAGGTTTAGGCTTGGTTACAAGTACTGACTGATGTTGTAGTGGCCAGGTTTAGGCTTGGTTACAAGTACTGACTGATGTTGTAGTGGCCAGGCTTAGGCTTGGTTACAAGTACTGACTGATGTTGTAGTGGCCAGGTTTAGGCTTGGTTACAAGTACTGACTGATGTTGTAGTGGCCAGGCTTAGGCTTGGTTACAAGTACTGACTGATGTTGTAGTGGCCAGGCTTAGGCTTGGTTACAAGTACTGACTGATGTTGTAGTGGCCAGGCTTAGGCTTGGTTACAAGTACTGACTGATGTTGTAGTGGCCAGGCTTAGGCTTGGTTACAAGTACTGACTGATGTTGTAGTGGCCAGGCTTAGGCTTGGTTACAAGTACTTCTGGCAGTTTGGGAGACACACAGATGATAATCAAACTAAATGCAAATTATGTGGCCAAGCCTATGGACACTTAATTGTCCACTTATTGAGGACTACAGAGACAGACAGTATAATAACCTGTGACACATCAAGATTTCTTATTAATGTAAATAAGATACCTGATATATAAAGCAAATTTCCTAAATTTACTTGTAACAGATAAGTGAACTGTAGATATGAATCCAGATGTACTTCTGTTAACCCTTTTGTGGCGTAGTTGCTACGTCCACACGATGTATATAACTTCCACAGTAAACTAGCCACTTCGGTGGCAGAATCTAATCTAATCTTGAAAAATATATTGCAGTTAACACTAGCTTACGTTTGTGAGGATTACTCACACACACACGAACACACACGAACACACACGAACACACTCATTGAGAAAAGCAAAGAATACAGTGAAAAAAAAGGGTCGAATATATTGTTTTGAGTGCAGATATATGGACGAGAGTACTGAATGAAGCCTTTAAAAGTTTAATTGAACATTGACTTAGAAAAAATCTAGTTGAGAAATCAGTTGTGGTGATAGTGATGTGTTTACCCTGGGTCCCACACAGCACCCCACACCACTCTGGGTATTCAAGAAGCAATGCTTGAGTTCAACTTACCAGCTTCCAAGATTCATTTGACAACACCGGATAAAGGTGCCACCATCACCACCACTGCCACTGCCACCACCACCACTACCACCACTGCCACCACCACCACTACCACCACTGGCACCACCACTACTGGCACCACCACCACCACCACCACCACCACCACCACCACCACCACCACCACCACCACCACCACCACCACCACCAAATAACTTAGTTCACCTCTTCAGCAGTGGGCGAAACATCGTTCACTAGCCAGTAACTCAGTTCAGAAGAAAACTTACAGACCAAACGATAAAAATAACTTAATTAAGTTTAATAACAGAGACGCTGGTCAAGTTCTCAACCGAATTTCTAGATTTTTTTTTAATTCCCCACAACAATGTGGGTTTTTTCCACCAGTTCCAAAAACCAAAATTTTGTGATTGTCTTCAGTTGTTAGTTTCAATATGTCTAATAATAATAATTATGACTAATGATAATAATTATGTTTAATAATAATTATTCCTCTCGTAATTTGTAAACCTCGAGAGAGGGAGGGGAGGGGGAGGGGAGGGGCAGGGGAGGGGGGAAAAGGGGGAGAGAGGAGGGTTGTCTGTAGTTATTAACGAGTAATGATGTTTGTGTCTCAGAGTAACTTGACATACTGGTGGTGGTGGTAGTTGTGCTTGTGGTAATAGTGGTGGTGGTGGTAGTTGTGCTTGTGGTAATACTGGTGGTGGTGGTAGTTGTGCTTGTGGTAATACTGGTGGTGGTGGTAGTTGTGCTTGTGGTAATAGTGGTGGTGGTGGTAGTTGTGCTTGTGGTAATAGTGGTGGTGGTGGTAGTTGTGCTTGTGGTAATACTGGTGGTGGTGGTAGTTGTGCTTGTGGTAATACTGGTGGTGGTGGTAGTTGTGCTTGTGGTAATACTGGTGGTGGTGGTAGTTGTGCTTGTGGTAATACTGGTGGTGGTGGTAGTTGTGCTTGTGGTAATACTGGTGGTGGTGGTAGTTGTGCTTGTGGTAATAGTGGTGGTGGTGGTAGTTGTGCTTGTGGTAATAGTGGTGGTGGTGGTAGTTGTGCTTGTGGTAATAGTGGTGGTGGTGGTAGTTGTGCTTGTGGTAATAGTGGTGGAGGTGGTAGTTGTGCATGTGGTAATACTGGTGGTGGTGGTAGTTGTG
>NC_091345.1:18805788-18845788 GCF_038502225.1 Cherax quadricarinatus
GAGCATCAGGCGCATATAACAGGAAGGGCACTGCAATGGATCAGAGAATACCTGACAGGAGGCAACAACGAGTCATGGTACGTAATGATGTATCACAGTGGGCACCTGTGACGAGCGGGGTCCCTGGACAGGGGTCGGTCCTAGGACCAGTGCTATTTTTGGTATATGTGAACGACATGATGGAAGGGTTAGACCTCAGAAGTGTCCCTGTTTGCAGATGAGTGAAGTTAATGAGGAGAATTAAATCTGATGAGGACCAGGCAGGACTTCAAAGAGACCTGGACAGACTGGACACCTGGTCCAGCAAATGGCTTCTCGAATTTAACTCCTGCCAAATGCAAAGTCATGAAGATAGGGGAAGGGCACAGAAGACCACAGACAGAGATAGGCTAGGTGGTGGCCAAAGACTGCAAACCTCACTCAAGGAGAAAGATCTTGGGGTGTAGTATAACACCGAGCATGTCTCCGGAAGCACACATCAATCAGATAACTGCTGCAGCATATGGGCGCCTGGCAAACCTGAGAACAGCATTCCGATACCTTAGTAAGGAATCATTCAAGACACTGTACACCTGTGTATGTCAGGCCCATACTGGAGTATGCAGCACCTGTTTGGAACCCGCACTTGATAAAGCACGTCAAGAAACTAGAGAAAGTACAAAGGTTTATGACAAGGTTAGTTCCAGAACTAAGGGGAATGTCCTATGAAGAAAGATTAGGGAAATCGGCCTGACGACACTGGAGGACAGGAGGGTCAGGGGAGACATGATAACGACATATAAAATACTGCGTGGAATAGACAAGGTGGACAAAGACAGGATGTTCCAGGGAGGGGACACAGAAACAAGAGGCCACAATTGGAAGTTGAAGACACAAATGAGTCAGAGAGATAGTAGGAAGTATTTCTTCAGTCATAGAGTTGTAAGGCAGTGGAATAGCCTAGAAAATGACGTAGTGGAGGCAGGAACCATACACAGTTTTAAGACGAGGTTTGATAAAGCTCATGGAGCGGGGAGAGAGAGGGCCCCAGTAGCAACCGGTGAAGAGGCGGGGCCAGGAGCTAAGACTCGACCCCTGCAACCACAAATAGGTGAGTACAAATAGGTGAGGTGAGTACACACACACACACACACACACACACACACACACACACACACACACACAGTTCTCAGAACACAGAAAAATAAAATTTAATGGAGATGAGAAGTGTAATAGAACACATGGAAGAACCAATAAAGACAGGGAAGAAATACAGAAGAACACAGGAAGAAAAATAAAAACAGGGACAGCAGATACATTAACAAGAGAGAATAAGATAGAAAAGACGTTAATAAAGGGGGAGTAAGGTGAACAGAGCGCTAAAGTTAATCCGATCTCTGGGAAGCAAAATTTCTATTCCTTTGTCTGCTGATAATTTGAAAGTAAAGATGTCAAGGTTGCCAGTAAGCTGAGAGAAGTGAGAGTGAAAGTTGAGAGAAAGATAGTGAAAGCTGAGAGAAAAGATAGTGAAAGCGAGAGAAAAGATAGTGAAAGTTAGAGAAAAGACAGTGAAAGCTGAGAGAAAAGATAGTGAAAGCTGAGAGAAGAGATAGTGAAAGCTGAGAGAAAAGATAGTGAAAACTGAGAGAAAAGATAGTGAAAGCTGAAAGAAAAATTAGTGAAAGCTGAGAGAAAAGATAGTGAAAGCTGAAAGAAAAGATAGTGAATGCTGAGAGAAAAGATAGTGAAAGCTGAGAGAAAAATTAGTGAAAGCTGCGAGAAAAGATAGTGAAAGCTGAGAGAAAAGATAGTGAAAACTGAGAGAAAAGATAGTGAAAGCTGAAAGAAAAATTAGTGAAAGCTGAGAGAAAATATAGTGAAAGCTGAGAGAAAAGATAGTGAAAGCTGAGAGAAAGATAGTGAAAGCTGAGAGAAAAATTAGTGAAAGCTGAGAGAAAAGATAGTGAAAGCTGAGAGAAAGGATAGTGAAAGGTGAGAGAAAAGATAGTGAAAACTGAGAGAAAAGATAGTGAAAGCTGAAAGAAAAATTAGTGAAAGCTGAAAGAAAAATTAGTGAAAGCTGAGAGAAAAGATAGTGAAAGCTGAGAGAAAAGATAGTGAAAGGTGAGAGAAAAGATAGTGAAAACTGAGAGAAAAGATAGTGAAAGCTGAGAGAAAATATAGTGAAAGCTGAGAGAAAAGATAGTGAAAACTGAGAGAAAAGATAGTGAAAGCTGAGAGAAAAGATAGTGAAAGCTGAAAGAAAAATTAGTGAAAGCTCATAGTAAAGACAATGAAAGCTCAGAAAAGAGTGTGAAAGCTGAGAGAAAAGGGAGTAAAAATTGAGAGAAAGAGTAAACCCTGAGAGTAGAGAAAAAGCTGAGAGAAAGGAGAGTGAAAGCTAAGAGAAAGCCTTTGCGGTCTCCTCGGTAAGACAGAGATAGTTAACAGAACTGGATCAAAGGCTGAAAATAAAGTAAGAGACTGATTGATGGAGGGAGGGAAGGAGGAAGGGAAGGAGGGAGGGAAGGAGGGAGGGAAGGAGGGAGGGAAGGAGGGAAGGAGAGAAAGAGAAGGTGATGTAGACTGACAAATAATTAGAGAGAAGTGATTGAGAGATGATCGCTACTGACCAATTGGCGATCAATGGTTCACCCTTTCTAATCATTCTTCCTCTCTCTCTCTCTCTCTCTCTCTCTCTCTCTTCTTCTCTCTTCTCTTCTTCTCTCTTCTTCTCTCTCTCTCTCCTCTCTCTCCTCCTCCTCCTCCTCAGGTCATCCTCCTCCCCTATGGTCATCCTCCTTCCAGGCTCATCCTCCTCCTCCATTGCTTATTCTGCTCTTGCATCATTTTAAGCATCAACGCAGTTACCCAAGAACTTGTAATATCCTTAACGATGCGTTGTGACACTCAGGGAGGAGGAAGACGAGGAGAAGAAGGAATGCAGGTTGGAGGCGGGAGGGAGAGAGAGAGAGAGAGAGAGAGAGAGAGAGAGAGAGAGAGAGAGAGAGAGAGAGAGAGAGAGAGAGAGAGAGAGAGAGAGAGAGAGAGAGAGGGCATTAACATAGGGCGAGAATATTCAGGGTGATAAGCGGGGATAAAAACATTTCTCATTCACTTTGTATTGTGTGCTTCTGTGTGTGTTTGTGTGTGTTTGTGTGTGTGTTTGTGTGTTTGTGAGAGTATTTGTGAGTGTGTTTGTGAGTGTTTTTGTGAGTGTGTTTGGTGTTTGATTAGTTGAGTGTTGGATGATTACCATTTGTAGGTCAACTAATTCCTTAAGTTATGTTCAATGATGTAAATACATGAAACATTTCTTCTTTAAATTATCAGTCCATGATCCTGAAACACACACACACACACACACACACACACACACACACACACACACACACACACACACACACACATACACACACACACACACTGCTAAGTGAACTAGATATCTCAAAGGCGGTGGGAGTGGATAACATCTCTCTGTGGGTCCTGAGAGAGGGAGCAGAGGCGCAGTGTGTGTCACTAACAACAAATTTCAACACATCTATCGAAACATGACGACTGAGGTATGGAAGACAGCAAATGTAATCCCAGATTTCAAGAATTGAGACAGACATGCAGCATTAAACTTCAGATCAGTGTCACTGACATGCTTAGAATGCCAAATCACTGTGAAGGTTATCAGAAAAGCGGTGGAGCATTTAGAAGAGAACGAGATTAAACACGACAACCAGCACGGGTTCAGGGAACATAAGAATGGAGGAACACTGCAGAAGGCCTACTGGCCCATGCGAGGCAGGTCCTTATCAAAACGACTACTACCTAAAGCTTCCCTAGAAATAACTCCCGTACCCAATGACACCAATCAAACCCAGCCCCTCCCACTCATATATTTGTCCAGTCTCTTCTTAAAGCTACCCAAGGTCCTAGCCTCTATCACCCCACTAGGAAGACTGTTCCACGCATCTACAACTCTGTTAGAAAACCAGTACTTACCTATGTCCTTTCTAAATCTAAATTTATCTAACTTATATCCATTATTTCTGGTTCAGAAGTGTTCCTCTTTGCAGACGATGTAAAGCTAATGTGGAGAATTCAATCGCATGAGGATCAAGCAGGACTACAAAGGGATCTGGACAGCCTACAAGCTTGGTCCAGAAACTGGATCCTGGAGTTTAATCCCACCAATTGCAAAGTCATGAAGATTGGGGAAGGCTAAAGACGACCGCAGACAGAGCACAGGCTAGGGGGCTAAAAACTGCAAACCTCAACCAAGGAAAAGGATCTTCGGCTGAGTAACTGCTGCAGCATATGGGAGCCTGGCAAACCTAAGTATAGCGATCCGACTCCTCATTAACGAATCGTTCAAGACTCTGTACACTGGGAACGTCAGGACAATATTTAAGTGCCCAGCACCAGTTTGGAACCTACAGCTGGTCAAGCACGTCAAAAAATTAGAGAAAGTGCAAAAGTTTGCAAAAAGACTAGTCCCAGAGCTAAGGGGCATGTCCTACGAGGAGAAGTTATGGGAAATTGACCTGACGACACTGGAGGACAGGAGGGATAGGGGGGGACATGATAACGATATATAAAATATTGAGACGAAGTGACAAGGTGGACAGGGACAAGACGCTTCAGAGATGAGACACATCAACAAGGAGTCACAATTGGAAGTTGAAGACTCAGATGAGTCACAGAGATGTTAGGAAGTATTTCTTCAGTCATAGAGTTGTTAGGAAGCGGAACAGTCTGGAAAATGATGTAGTGGAGGCAGGACCCATACATAGCTTTAAGAAGAGGTACGACAAAGCTCATGGAGCAGGAAGAGTGACCTAGTAGCGACCAGTAAAGAGGTCGGGTCAGGAGCTATGACTCGACCCCTGCAACCACAACTAAATTAGTACATCTAGGTGAGTTCACACACACACACACACACACACACACACACACACACACACACACACACACACACACACACACACAGGCCACAGCAGCAGAAATCAAGATAGAGAGATTAGAAGAGGAGCTGAGACATCTGAAACAGCACAGAGACAAAGATATTACAGAAGTAGCATCGGCAATGGCTACATCAAACACAGACAACAGGTCTGAAGGAAGCAAGGAAACTAAATTGTATGCAGAGGTCCTGTCAAACACACATGGGGCCAAAACAAAGACAGGGAGCACACTAGGACAGAATGAGAGGTTGGAAGACATTGAAGGAACTAGGACATGTGCAGGGACCTTACCAAATACCTGTGGGGGCCAGGAGCAGGTGAGCAGGAAGGATAAACCCAGAAGCATAGGGGCCATAACTAGGGAAGGGACTGAAGGAAGGAACACTCCACGGGAAGGAACTAAAACACATCAGAGGATGCAATGGGAGTCACAGTGGGAGGTGGAAAGGGAGAGATCCGTGTTTGTCTATGGGCTAGACGAAGCTAAAGGGGAAACGTATGATGAAAGAAAGCAGGAGGAGAAAAAAGCGATTGAAGATATGAAGATGATAGGCGAGGGGGACATGACCCAGGTGGCAAATTTTCGGAGAATTGGGTGGTTCACAAAGAAAAGGAATCGGCCTCTCAAAGTAATTTTCAAGGCAGAATCAACCCGAACCATGATCCTGCAGGAGAAAGCACGGCTGAGAGGCAAGCAGGAGTTCCGGAGTGTGTACCTCGATCGAGACAGAACACAGGACGAAAGGAAGACAATGAAAGAGAGAGTTCAAAAACGAAAGGAGAAATGGGAGGAAATGAAAAAGGAGAGCAGAATAACCCAGGATCAAATGGAAGGACAAGCGCATCCCCCAGAAACACCTGCAGAAGGACTCCAGCCACGACACCCCCAAGGCAACTGAACAATCCAAACCAACCATCACACACCGATCCCTCTGTTTCCACCCCCAGCACCACAGTTACAGTATTAGAACAGAAGTTGAAGGTTTGGTACACAAATGCAGATGGATTAACGAATAAACATGAGGAATGGCAAGAAAGAATCAATGAGAAGTCCCCAGATATCATAGCAGTTACAGAAACAAAACTCATGGAGACAATAACAGATGCAATCTTCCCACCAGGATACCAGATCATGAGGAAAGATAGAAGGGGCAGGGGGGGAGGTGGGGTTGCTCTGCTCGTAAAAAACAGATGGAAATTCGAGAAAATGGAAGGAATAGATGAGACGGGAGAAAGAGACTACATAGCAGGTACACTTCAGTCTGGGGAACACAAAGTGGTCATTGCAGTGATGTATAATCCACCACAGAACTGCAGGAGGCCAAGAGAGGAATATGAAGAGAGCAACAGAGCAATGGTGGACACACTTGCTGAGGTGGCAAGAAGAGCTCACTCCAGCAGAGCAAAGTTGCTGGTTATGGGGGATTTCAACCACAGGGAGATTGACTGGGAAAACCTGGAGCCACATGGGGGTCCCGAAACATGGAGAGCCAGGATGTTGGACGTGGTGCTGGAAAACCTCATGCACCAACATGTTAAGGACACTACCAGAGTGAGAGGGGAGGATGAACCAGCAAGATTGGACCTTGTGTTCACCCTGGGCAGCTCAGACATTGAGGACATCAAGTATGAGA
Source organism: Cherax quadricarinatus (assembly GCF_038502225.1). Taxonomy (NCBI): domain Eukaryota; kingdom Metazoa; phylum Arthropoda; class Malacostraca; order Decapoda; family Parastacidae; genus Cherax; species Cherax quadricarinatus. The sequence continues at coordinate 18,812,357 of NC_091345.1, forward strand.
GTCCCCTAGGAGCTAGCGACCACGTGGTTCTGTGCTTTGAATACATAGTAGAGCTGCAAGTGGAGAGAATAACAGGAGTTGAATGGGAAAAGCCTGACTATAAAAGAGGGGACTACATAGGGTTGAAGAACTTCCTGCGGGAGGTCCAGTGGGACAGAGAACTGGCAGGAAAGCCAGTAAATGAAATGATGGAATATGTAACAACAAAATGCAAGGAGGCAGTGGAAAGGTTTATTCCCAAGGGCAACAGTAACAACGGGAAGACCAGAACGAGCCCCTGGTTTACCCGACGGTGTAAGGAGGCAAAAACAAAGTGCAATAGAGAATGGAAAAAGTACAGAAGGCAGAGAACACACGAAAATAGGGAGATCAGTCGCAGAGCCAGGAATGAGTATGCACAGGTAAGGAGGGAGGCCCAGCGACAGTATGAAAATGACATAGCATCGAGAATCAAGAATGACCCGAAACTGTTGTATAGCCACATCAGGAGGAAGACAACAGTCAAAGACCAGGTGATCAGATTAAGGACAGAAGGTGGAGAACTCACAAGAAATGATCAGGAGGTATGTGAGGAGCTGAACAGGAGATTTAAGGAAGTTTTTACAGTAGAGACAGGAAGGGCTGTGGGAAGACAGCACAGAAGGGAACATCAAGAGGGAATATACCAACAAGTGTTGGATGACATGCGAACAACTGAGGAGGAGGTGAAGAAGCTCTTAAGTGACCTTGACACCTCAAAGGCGATGGGACCGGACAACATCTCCCCATGGGTCCTTAGAGAAGGAGCAGAGATGCTGTGCATGCCTCTAACCACAATCTTTAACACATCCCTTGAAACTGGGCAACTACCTGAGAAATGGAAGACAGCTAATGTAGTCCCCATATTTAAGAAAGGAAACAGAAACGAGGCACTAAACTACAGACCTGTGTCTCTGGCATGTATTGTGTGCAAAGTCATAGAGAAGATTATCAGGAGGAGAGTGGTCGAACACCTGGAAAGGAACAAGATTATAAATGAAAACCAGCATGGGTTCATGGAAGGCAAATCTTGTATCACAAACCTCCTGGAGTTTTATGACAAGGTAACAGAAGTAAGACACGAGAGAGAGGGGTGGGTAGATTGCGTTTTCCTAGACTGCAGGAAGGCCTTTGACACAGTTCCCCACAAGAGATTAGTGCAGAAGCTGGAGGACCAGGCGCACGTAAAAGGGAGGGTACTGCAATGGATAAGGGAATACCTGACAGGGAGGCAGCAACGAGTCGTGGTACGTGAAGAGGTATCACAGTGGGCGCCTGTTACGAGCGGGGTCCCACAGGGGTCAGTTCTAGGACCAGTGCTATTTTTGATATACGTGAACGACATGATGGAAGGAATAGACTCTGAAGTGTCCCTGTTCGCAGATGACGTGAAGTTGATGAGAAGAATTAAATCGGACGAGGATGAGGCAGGATTGCAAAGAGACCTGGAGAGGCTGGACATGTGGTCCAGTAACTGGCTTCTCGAATTCAATCCAGCCAAATGCAAAGTCATGAAGATTGGGGAGGGGCAAAGAAGACCGCAGACAGAGTATAGGCTAGGTGGACAAAGACTACAGACCTCACTCAGGGAGAAAGACCTTGGGGTGACCATAACACCGAGCACATCACCGGAGGCACACATCAACCAAATAACCGCTGCAGCATACGGGCGCCTGGCAAACCTGAGAATAGCGTTCCGATACCTTAATAAGGAATCGTTCAAGACACTGTACACTGTGTATGTTAGGCCCATACTGGAGTATGCAGCACCAGTCTGGAACCCACACCTGGTCAAGCACGTCATGAAGTTAGAGAAAGTACAAAGGTTTGCAACAAGGCTAGTCCCAGAGCTCAAGGGAATGTCGTACGAGGAAAGGTTAAGGGAAATCGGACTGACGACACTGGAGGACAGAAGGGTCAGGGGAGACATGATAACGACATACAAGATACTGCGGGGAATAGACAAGGTGGACAGAGATAGGATGTTCCAGAGAGGGGACACAGGGACAAGGGGTCACAACTGGAAGCTGAAGACTCAGACGAGTCACAGGGACGTTAGGAAGTATTTCTTCAGTCATAGAGTTGTCAGCAAGTGGAATAGCCTAGCAAGTGAAGTAGTGGAGGCAGGAACCATACATAGTTTTAAGAAGAGGTATGACAAAGCTCAAGAAGCAGAGAGAGAGAGGACCCAGTAGCGATCTGTGAAGAGGCGGGGCCAGGAGCTGAGTCTCGACCCCTGCAACCACAATTAGGTGAGTACAATTAGGTGAGTACACACACACACACACACACACACACACACACATACATATATATATATATATATATATATATATATATATATATATATATATATATATATGTATATATTTATATATATATATATATATATATATATATATATATATATATATATATATATATGTATATATATATATATATATATATATATATATATATATATATATATATATATATATATATATATATATATATATATATATATATATTCTTTCAGAGTGGTTGTTTTGCATATTCTGAAATCACCTGTTTACTGTGATCTTATTGCATATATATATATATATATATATATATATATATATATATATATATATATATATATATATATATATATATATATATATATATATATATATATATATATATATATATATATATATATATACATGTACCTGTGAAGGTGTCTTCACAAAATACAACTTCAACAACAAGAACATCAACTGGGACCAGGTAAACCATGTCCTAAACGAAACATGTTGGGAAGATATCTTATATGACATGGATCCAAACCAGTGCCTTGAAAGGATCAACTTCCTGGCAGCTGAAGCATGTTCTAGGCATATTTCCCTAAGAAAGAAGAAGAGCAGGAGTAAACTGGAGAGAGAAAGACGCTCCCTCTACAGAAGACGACGAAGAGTCACTGAGCTCCTCAGGAGTGCTAGAATATCTGATACACGAAAGGAGGCGCTGACCAGGGAAGTGGAAACTATCGAACTTAAGTTAAATGACTCTTACAGGAACCAGGAGAGGCAGGAGGAGCTTAAAGCTATTAGTGAAATTGAAAGAAATTCAAAATATTTATTTTCATATGCCAAAAACAAGGCAAATACCACATCTAGTATCGGGACCTTACTCAGACATGATGGGACTTACACAGATGACAACAAGGAAATGAGTGAAATACTGAAATCCCAGTACGACTTTGTGTTTAGTGAACCACTAATCAGTCTGAGGATCGACTACCCAAATGATTTCTTCATGAATGAGCCTCAAAACTCCATAAATGTATGACAGATTTCCGACATTACACTAACTCCGATAGACTTCGAAAAAGCCATTGACAACATGCCTATGCACTCATCCCCGGGCCCAGACCCATGGAACTCTGTTTTCATTAAGAACTGCAAGAAACCCCTCTCGCGTGCCCTAAGTACACTATGGAGGAGGAGCTTGGACATGGGTGAAATTCCACAGTCACTTAAAACAACGGATATAGCCCCACTCCATAAAGGTGGCAGCAAAGCATTAGCTAAGAACTATAGACCAATAGCTCTGACGTCCCACATCATAAAAAACTTTGAAAGAGTGCTAAGAAGCAGGATTGCAAATCACCTGGATTCCCAAAATTTGCACAATCCAGGGCAACATGGGTTCAGGGCAAGTCGCTCCTGCCTCTCACAACTACTGGATCACTATGACATGGCCTTGAATGCACTGAAAGAAAATCATAATGCAGATGTAATATACACAGACTTTGCAAAAGCATTTGACAAATGCGATCATGGCGTAATAGCGCACAAAATACGTGCTAAAGGAATAACTGGTAAAGTGGGGAGATGGATCTTCAACTTCCTAACAAATCGAACACTAAGAGTAGTGGTCAACAGAGTTAAATCGGAGGCTGCTATAGTGAAGAGCTCTGTTCCACAAGGCACAGTACTCGCCCCCATCTTATTCCTTATCCTCATATCAGACATAGACAGAGATATACACCACAGCACCGTATCATCCTTTGCGGATGATACTAGGATCTGCATGAGGCTGTCATCTGCTGAGGACGCGGTTAACCTCCAAGAAGATATAAACAAAGTTTTCCAGTGGGTAATGGTAAACAATATGATGTTCAATGAGGACAAATTCCAACTACTCCGTCATGGAAAACTGGAGGAGATAATAACTAGAACAGAGTATACTACTGACTCCGGCCATACAATAGAGCGGAAAAATAATGTAAGGGACCTGGGAGTAGTAATGTCTGAGGATCTCACTTTCAAGGATCACAACAGTGCCATGATCGCACGTGCAAAGAAAATGATAGGATGGATAATGAGAACGTTCCAAACGAGAGATGCCAAGCCAATGATGATCCTTTTCAAATCATTTGTTCTCTCAAGACTGGAATACTGCTGTACATTAACATCTCCATTCAAAGGAGGTGAAATCGCAGATCTAGAGAGTGTACAGAGTTCCTTTACTGCACGTATAAGTTCTGTCAAACACCTTAACTACTGGGAACGCTTGGGAGCACTTGACTTGTACTCGTTGGAACGCAGGAGGGAGAGATATATCATAATCTACAGTTGGAAAATCCTGGAAGGAATGGTCCCAAATCTGCACACAGAAATCACTCCCTACGAAAGTAAAAGACTGGGCAGGCGGTGCAAAATGCCCCCAATTAAAAGTAGGGGCGCCATTGGTACACTAAGGGAAAACACCATAAGTGTCCGGGGCCCAAGACTGTTCAACAGCCTCCCATCAAGCATTAGGGGAATTACCAATAAGCCCCTGGCTGCCTTCAAGAGAGAGCTGGACAGATACCTAAAGTCAGTGCCGGATCAGCCGGGCTGTGGCTCGTACGGTGGACTGCGTGCGGCCAGGAGTAACAGCCTAATTGATCAGGCCCTGATCAATCGGGAGGCCTGGTCATGGACCTGGCCGCGGGGGCGTTGATCCCCGGAATACCCTCCAGGTAACCTCCAGGTAATCCAGGTATATATATATATATATATATATATATATATATATATATATATATATATATATATATATATATATATATATATATATATATATATATATATATATATATATTTATATATATATGTATATATATGTATATATATGTCGTGCCGAATAGGCAGAACTTGCGATCTTGGCTTAAATAGCAGCGCTCATCTTGCCATATAGGACAAGCGAAAATTTGTGTATGCAATAATTTCGCCAAAATCATTCTGAACCTAACGAAAAAAATATATTTCATTGTGTTTGTTTAGTATTAAATTATTGTAAACAAATTTAAAATATATTTAGTTGGATTAGGCTAAAATAAATTGCTCTTGTTAAAATAAGGTTAGGTAAGTTTTCTAAGATTCTTTTGGTGCAAAATTAACATTTTTTACATTAACATTAATGAAAAAAATATATCTTTTTTAAACGTGTAAGAGAAATTTTTTGAAAGGACTTAATTTTAAATGAGTTCTTGCTAACTGACCAGTTTTACATATTCGGCACGACATATATATATATATATATATATATATATATATATATATATATATATATATATATATATATATATATATATATATATATATATATATATATATATAATGTATTGGTGCAGAAAAACAGAAAACAGTATGAAATTGCACGCGTCAGAAGCTTTCATGTCTGAAATGGCCTATACTCTATTACAGAGACTGGTGACACGACCTCATTTCTCTTTATATTCCGCACACACACACACACACACACACACACACACACACACACACACACACACACACACACACACACACACACACACACACACACACACACACACACACACGCACACACACAGACAGACACACACACACAGACTGGAGGACAGGAGAGATAGGGGGGACATGATAACGACATTCAAAATACTGAGAGGAATTGACAAGGTGGACAAAGACAGGATGTTCCAGAGATTGGACACAGTAACAAGGGGACACAGTTGGAAGTTGAAGACACAGATGAATCACAGGGATGTTAGGAAGTATTTCTTCAGCCAAAGAGTAGTCAGGAAGTGGAATAGTTTGGGAAGCGATGTAGTGGAGGCAGGATCCATACATAGCTTTAAACAGAGGTATGATAAAGCTCACGGTTCAGGGAGAGTGACCTAGTAGCGACCAGTGAAGAGGCGGGGCCAGGAGCTTGGACTCGACCCCTGCAGCCTCAACTAGGTGAGTACAACTAGGTGAGTACACACACACACACAGATGTCATCTTTCCACGAGATATCAGATCCTGAGGAAAGAGAGGGAACAGAGGGGGTGGAGGAGTGGCACTGCTCATCAAATACCAATGGGATTTTGATGAGCTGGAGACAGTAGACATAGCAAGAGATTACGTAATAGGAACCCTTCAGTCTGGACGTCCCAAGGTAGTAATTGCAGTGATGTATAACCCACCACAGAACAGCAAGAGGCCAAGGCAAGAGTATAATGAGAGTAACAGACCGATGGTTGACACACTGGCTGAAGTGGCCAGAAGGGCTCATGCGAGCAGGGCAAAGCTGCTGATTATGAGTGATTTCAATCACAAGGAAATCGACTGGGAAAACCTGGAGCCACATGGTAACCCAGAAACGTGGAAGGCTAAGATGATGGAGGTGGTACTGGAAAACCTCATGTACCAACACGTAATGGACACTACCAGAGAGAGAGAGGAGAGGATGAACCAGCAAGGCTGGACCTAGTATTCATCTTTGGTAGTGCAGATATTGAGGACATCACATATAAAAGACCCCTCGGGGCCAGTGATCACGTGGTTCTGAGCTTCGAATACATAGTAGACTTACAAGTCTAGAAAAAGCAGGAAGGGCAGGACGAATGAAGCCAAGCTTCAAGAGAGGAGACTACACAGGCATGAAGAATTTCCTGCACGGGGTTCAGTGGGACAGAGAACTGGCAAAGGAAATCAGCAAATGAGGTGATATAATATGTGAGAACAATATGCAAGGAAGCTGATTAAAGACTTGTACCCAAGTGTAACATAAATAACGAGAAGGCCTGGGTGAGCCCTAGGTTCACCCAAAGGTGCAGAGAGGCCAAAACCAAATGTGATAGAGAATGGAAGAAGTATAGAAGGAAAAGGACCCATGAGAATAAGGAGAACAGTCGTAGAGCCAGAAGTGAATATGCACATGTAAAAAGGGAGGCCCAACGACAATATGAAAATGACATAGCAGCAAAAGCTAAATATGTCCCGAAGCTGTTATACTGCCACCTCAGGAGGAAAATGACAGTCAAGGACCAGGTAATCAGGCTGAGGAAGGACGGAGGGGTTATCACAAGAAAAGACCATGAAGTATGTGAGGAGCTCAACATGAGATTCAAAGAAGTGCTCACAGAGGAGACAGAAGGGACTCCAGAAAGACGGAGAGGTGGGATACAACATAAAGTGTTGGACACAATACATACAAGTGAAGAGGCTGCTAAGTGAGCTAGATACCTCAAAGGCGATGGGGCCGGATAACATCTCTCCATGGTTCCTGAGAGAGGGAGCAGAGGCACTATGTGTACCACTAACAACAATCTTCAACACATCTATCGAAACAGGGCGACTACCTGAGGTATGGAAGACAGCAAATGTAGCCCCAATTTTTAAAAAAGAAAAAAGACACGAAGAACTAAACTGCAGACCAGTGTCACTGATATGTGTAGTATGCAAAGTCATTAAGAAGATTATCAGGAGAAGAGTGGTGGAGCACCTAGAAAGGAATGAGCTTATCAACGACAGCCAGCACGGTTTCAGCTACGGGAAATCCTGTGACACAAACCTACTGGAGTTCTATGACAGGGTGACAGCAGTAAGACAAGAGAGAAAGGGGTGGGTAGATTGCATTTTCTTGGACTGTAAGACGTTTGACACAGTTCCATACAAGAGATTTGTGCAACAGCCGGAGGACCAAGCAGGGATAACAGGGAAGGTACTGCAATGGATCAGGGAATACTTGTCAGAAAGACAACAGCGGGTCATGGTACGTGGCGAGGCGTCAGAGTGGGCACCTGTGACGAGCAGAGTTCCACAGGAGTCAATCCTAGGACTGGTGATGTTTCTGGTATTTGTGAACGACATGACGCGAGGAATAGACTCCGAAGTGTCGCTGTTTCCAGATGATATAAAGCTGACGAGAAAAATTCAATCGGACGGGGACCAGGCAGAACTACAAAGGAATCTGGACAGGCTGCAGGCCTGGTCCAGCAACTGGTTCCTGGAGTTTAACCCCACCAAGTGCAAAGTCATGGCGATTGGGGAAGGGCAAAGAAGAATGCAGACGGAGCACAGCCAGAGACTACAAACCTCACTCAAGGAATAGGACCCTGGGGTGAGTATAACACAGGGCACATCTCCTGAGGCGCACATCAATCAAATAACTCCAGCAGTTTACCGCACATAGCAAACTTAAGAACAGCATTCCAACATCTTAATAAGGAATCGTTCAGGACCCTGTACATTGTGTACGTTAGGCCTATATTGGAATATGTACACCAGTTTGGAACCCACACCTAGCCAAAAAGGTAGGGAAACTAGAGAAAGTGCAAAAGTTTGCAACTAGACTGGTCCCGGAGCTAAACGGTATGTCCTACGAGGAGAGGTTAAGAGAAATCGACCTGACGACACTGCAGGACAGGATAGATAGGGGGAATATGATAACGATATACAAAATACTGAGAGGAATCGGCAAGGTGGACAGAGACAGGATGTTCTAGAGATGGGACACAGCAACAAGGGATCACAGTTGGAAGTTGAAGACTCAGAAGAATCACAGGGATGTTAGGAAGTATTTCTTCTGTCACAGATTTGTCAGGAAGTGGAATAGTCTGGGAAGTAATGTAGTGGAGGCAGGATCCATACATAGCTGTAAGAAGAGGTATGATAAAGCTCATGGAGTGGGAAGAGTGGCCTAGTAGCGACCAGCGAAGAGGCGGGGCCAGGAGCTGTGAATCGACCCCTGCAACCTCAACTAGGTGGGTACACACACACACACACACACTATTCAGATACCTCAATAAAAGGCTCCATCAAGTCCTGACATAGGATGTATGTCATGTATCCACGAGTATACTGCACCAGCATGGAGCCCTCACGTCAAGGAAAAATCTGGCTTAATATAATAAGACGTATTGAAAGCTTTTCATCATATAAACAGCGAGGGGAATCTGATGCCATCACCCACTCATACTCTCAAATGATCTGATTGTTAGGGTAAAGAGAGAGAGAGAGAGACAGAGAGACAGAGAGAGCGAGAGAGAGGGAGAGAAAGATGGAAAGTATAAGAAATTATTTTAAGGAGTGGTGCGGTTTCCAGTCTCTCTCTCTCTCTCTCTCTCTCTCTCTCTCTCTCTCTCTCTCTCTCCATCCACTTAGGATTTTTACCCTTTAGAGTTTTCACTGACCCTGAGAGTTGCTATCTATATAGCAGTTACAATCTAATAACTCATTTAAGAAATTTACCAACACATACACACACACACTGCGGCAAGCCAAGAAGTCGAACCCATGCTGCTTTGGCCCCGCCTCGTGGTGAGCGAAAGACAGATGACGATCTAGTCCACGGGACCACACAGTTCTCAAGAATGACGCAGCCAGCCAAGCTAGATGTTGTGCCTGTTTTTCGCTCACCATGAGGAGGGCCAAACCAGCGTGGGTTCGACTCCTTGGCTAGCTGCAGTGTTGTTACTGATCAATGCCACTCGTTCGTGGGTACAATAATACAAAATACTGCTCACCATACCCCCGGCCGGGATTGAACCCGCGGTCATAGAGTCTCAAAACTCCAGACCGTCGCGTTAGCCACTGGACCAGCTAGCCACAATAAGATTCATCCAACTAGGTATATTTCTACACCATAGGAAGGTTAGCACAGGCACCTCTGTGACCACAAATGCAAGTTTTCACAGACGAATCTCCAGCTAGCGTGGCCGTGACGAACTCTAGCTCAAGTCCCTTCACTGCCGTCAACATGACTCACGAAATAGTAATGACACGTTGACGGCAGTGAAGGGACTTGAGCTAGAGTTCGTCACGGCCACGCTAGCTGGAGATTCGTCTGTAAAAACTTGCATTTGTGGTCACAGAGGTGCCTGTGCTAACCTTCCTATGGTGTAGAAATATACCTAGTTGGATGAATCTTATTGTGGCTAGCTGGTCTAGTGGCTAACGCGACGGTCTGGAGTTTTGAGACTCTATGACCGCGGGTTCAATCCCGGCCGGGGGTATGGTTTGTTTGCAATCGTGTCATTACGATTTCGTGAGTCAAAATACTGCTCGTTTGGCTAATACACCAAACAGGGAGCAAAATGATATATATATATATATATATATATATATATATATATATATATATATATATATATATATATATATATATATATATATATATATATATGTCGTGCCTAATAGGTAAAACTGGTCAATTAGCAAGAACTCATTTAAAATTAAGTCCTTTCTAAAAATTGATCTTATGCGTTTAAAGATATGTTTTTTTTTCATTAATGTTAATGTAAAAAATTTTAATTTTGCACCAAAAGAATCTTAGAAAACTTACCTAACCTTATTATAACAAGCGCAATTTATTTTAGCCTAATCCTGCTAAATATATTTAAATACTTTTACAGTAATTTAATACTAAACAAACAACGAAATATATTTTTTTCGTTAGGTTCTGAATGATTTTTGCGAAATTATTGCATACACAAATTTTCGCTTGTCCTATATGGCAAGATGAACGTTGATATTTAAACCAAGATCGCAAATTCTGCCTATTCGGCACGACATATATATATATATATATATATATATATATATATATATATATATATATATATATATATATATATATATATATATATATATATATATATATATATATATATATATATATATATATATAAAACCCTCCATATAGGTTGGTGGAGCAGTTAGGTAGTTACTAATGGCCCTTCAGAGTGTGTTACATGTCTGCACTAACAGCCTCGTCAACAAACTTTTACCGCCAAAATGCTCTTTAATATCAACAAAAGTTTCCCGCCAAAAATCGTGTATTTCTGGTAGGGAGAAGGGAGGGAAGAGAGAGGGGGGGGGAATTTCAGCCTGATGTCCGCCTTTATTAAGAGCTATTGTGGCTCCGTAACGAGAGGCGAGATGAAGGGTGAATATTTAGTGTCAAAAGTGTCCAACAGATGGCCTGAGATGGCAAGTTGTTTGATAGTTTTATGATTTGTTTACGGTAGTGCAGGAGAGGCGGCCAAGGTATGGGTCGCTAGACGCATGCGGCTTGTGTGCATCACTGCGGCAGTGAAAGAAATATCTGCATGTACTGAACCTTGTACAACTCCATTAAGTTTGTCAGGAAGAGGGACAAGTGTTTCTTGACGCGAGTCGTAAGTCATATGATAACCTGCCGTTGGAGTTTTCGGTCATTTGACTGAGGCCTTCCGCTGGCTAACCCCTCCAACCTTTAAAAAATTATGGTTATGATTGTTACCATTAACTCTACTTGTCAGAGATTATATTTCTAACGTCTTGCCACGAGCCAGGAGAGAAGTTCTCCTCCTATACCATGCACAGCCACCAAAGACAGGAGTACACGAGAAAAACAGACAGGCTGTCTGTTGGGAACTGTCTACTGCTGTCTGTTATGAAAGACTAAAGTATATTATGTAGGTGTCTGAAGGAAGGACAGTGAAGCAGAAGGCTGAAGGTAAAAATGATAATTGAAAAATATAATGAAAATGAAGAAAGTAAGAAAGATAAAGGTGAAGATAATGGCAGTAATGATATACACAAGTTGATGAGTAAGAGACATGTGCAACACCTAGGTGTCTTTATTCTGAAGTGTCGCCAGCAAGCGTCTTCGGTGCAATTCAGAGGTTATTTGAAGGCGTTGAAACTGGAAGCAGAAGAAGAGGAGGAAATCCGTCCCACAGCCTAGACGATAGTGTTCACACCAGCGAAATGTTGATGAATCTGAAGCACAGGCAGGAAGATGATGAATAACAGGTAGAATAAGAGGGATGAAGAAGAACAAGAGGAAGGGGAAGTAAGATGAGAGGAGAGGAAAGGAGAGGGTGTCAGTGTCAGGATGAGGACGTCTACACCAGCATTGGTCACTTCCTATTGCAAAGGGATGTCTCTCACCCACCCTATCCTCTTCCCAGGTCATGTCCCTCCCTATCCTCTTCCCAGGTCATGTCCCTCCCTATCCCCCTCCCAGGTCATGTCCCTCCCTATCCTCCTCCCAGGTCATGTCCCTCCCTATCCTCCTCCCAGGTCATGTCCCACCCTATTCCCCTCCCAGGTCATGTCCCTCCCTATCCTTCTTCCAGGTCATGTCCCACCCTATCCCCCTCCCAGGTCATGTCCCTCCCTATCCTCCTTCCAGGTCATGTCCCACCCTATCCCCCTCCCAGGTCATGTCCCTCCCTATCCTCCTCCCAGGTCATGTCCCTCCCTATCCTCCTTCCAAGTCATGTCCCAAACTATTCCCCTCCCAGGTCATGTCCCTCCCTATCCTCCTTCCAGGTCATGTCCCACCCTATCCCCCTCCCAGGTCATGTCCCTCCCTATCCTCCTTCCAGGTCATGTCCCACCCTATCCCCCTCCCAGGTCATGTCCCTCCCTATCCTCCTCCCAGGTCATGTCCCCCCTATCCTCCTTCCAGGTCATGTCCCACCCTATTACCCTCCCAGGTCATGTCCCTCCCTATCCTCCTTCCAGGTCATGTCCCACCCTATCCCCCTCCCAGGTCATGTCCCTCCCTATCCTCCTTCCAGGTCATGTCCCTCCCTATCCTCCTCCCAGGACATGTCCCACCCTATCCTCCTCCCAGGTCATGTCCCTCAGTATCCTCTTCCCAGGTTATGTCCCTCAGTATCCTCTTCCCAGGTCATGTCCCTCAGTATCCTCTTCCCAGGTTATGTCCCTCAGTATCCTCTTCCCAGGTCATGTCCCTCAGTATCCTCTTCCCAGGTTATGTCCCTCAGTATCCTCTTCCCAGGTCATGTCCCTCAGCATCCTCTTCCCAGGTTATGTCCCTCAGTATCCTCTTCCCAGGTCATGTCCCTCAGTATCCTCTTCTCAGGTTATGTCCCTCAGTATCCTCCTCCCAGGTCATGTCCCTCAGTATCCTCTTCCCAGGTCATGTCCCTCAGTATCCTCTTCCCAGGTTATGACCCTCAGTATCCTCCTCCCAGGTCATGTCCCTCAGCATCCTCTTCCCAGGTCATGTCCCTCAGCATCCTCTTCCCAGGTCATGTCCCTCAGCATCCTCTTCCCAGGTCATGTCCCTCAGCATCCTCTTCCCAGGTCATGTCCCTCAGTATCCTCCTCCCAGGTCATGTCCCTCAGCATCCTCTTCCCAGGTCATGTCCCTCAGCATCCTCTTCCCAGGTCATGTCCCTCAGCATCCTCTTCCCAGGTCATGTCCCTCAGCATCCTCTTCCCAGGTCATGTCCCTCAGTATCCTCCTCCCAGGTCATGTCCCTCCCTATCCTCCTCCCAGGTCATGTCCCACCCTATCCTCCTTCCAGGTCATGTCCCCCCCTATCCTCCTCCCAGGTCATGTCCCACCCTATCCTCCTTCCAGGTCATGTCCCTCCCTATCCTCCTCCCAGGTCATGTCCCTCCCTATCCTCCTTCCAGGTCATGTCCCTCCCTATCCTCCTCCCAGGTCATGTCCCTCAGTATCCTCTTCCCAGGTCATGTCCCACCCTATCCTCCTTCCAGGTCATGTCCCTCCCTATCCTCCTCCCAGGTCATGTCCCTCCCTATCTTCCTCCCAGGTCATGTCCCTCAGTATCCTCTTCCCAGGTCATGTCCCACCCTATCCTCCTTCCAGGTCATGTCCCTCCCTATCCTCCTTCCAGGTCATGTCCCTCCCTATCCTCCTCCCAGGTCATGTCCCTCCCTATCCTCCTCCCAGGTCATGTCCCTCCCTATATTCCTCCCAGGTCATGTCCCTCCCTATCCTCCTCCCAGGTCATGTCCCTCCCTATCCTCCTCCCAGGTCATGTCCCTCCCTATCCTCCTTCCAGGTCATGTCCCTCCCTATCCTCCTCCCAGGTCATGTCCCTCAGCATCCTCTTCCCAGGTCATGTCCCTCAGTATCCTCCTCCCAGGTCATGTCCCTCAGCATCCTCTTCCCAGGTCATGTCCCTCAGTATCCTCCTCCCAGGTCATGTCCCTCAGCATCCTCTTCCCAGGTCATGTCCCACCCTATCCTCCTCCCAGGTCATGTCCCTCAGCATCCTCTTCCCAGGTCATGTCCCTCAGTATCCTCCTCCCAGGTTATGTCCCTCAGCATCCTCCTCCCAGGTCATGTCCCTCCCTATCCTCCTCCCAGGTCATGTCCCTCCCTATCCTCCTCCCAGGTCATGTCCCTCCCTATCCTCCTCCCAGGTCATGTCCCTCCCTATCCTCCTCCCAGGTCATGTCCCTCCCTATCCTCCTCCCAGGTCATGTCCCTCCCTATCCTCCTTCCAGGTCATGTCCCTCCCTATCCTCCTCCCAGGTCATGTCCCTCAGCATCCTCTTCCCAGGTCATGTCCCTCAGTATCCTCCTCCCAGGTCATGTCCCTCAGCATCCTCTTCCCAGGTCATGTCCCTCAGTATCCTCCTCCCAGGTCATGTCCCTCAGTATCCTCCTCCCAGGTCATGTCCCTCAGCATCCTCTACCCAGGTCATGTCCCTCAGTATCCTCCTCCCAGGTCATGTCCCTCAGCATCCTCTTCCCAGGTCATGTCCCTCAGCATCCTCTTCCCAGGTTATGTCCCTCAGTATCCTCTTCCCAGGTTATGTCCCTCAGCATCCTCTTCCCAGGTCATGTCCCTCAGCATCCTCTTCCCAGGTTATGTCCCTCAGCATCCTCTTCCCAGGTCATGTCCCTCAGCATCCTCTTCCCAGGTCATGTCCCTCAGCATCCTCTTCCCAGGTCATGTCCCTCAGCATCCTCTTCCCAGGTCATGTCCCTCAGCATCCTCTTCCCAGGTCATGTCCCTCAGCATCCTCTTCCCAGGTCATGTCCCTCAGCATCCTCTTCCCAGGTTATGTCCCTCAGCATCCTCTTCCCAGGTCATGTCCCTCAGCATCCTCTTCCCAGGTTATGTCCCTCAGTATCCTCTTCCCAGGTCATGTCCCTCAGCATCCTCTTCCCAGGTCATGTCCCTCAGTATCCTCTTCCCAGGTTATGTCCCTCAGCATCCTCTTCCCAGGTCATGTCCCTCAGTATCCTCTTCCCAGGTTATGTCCCTCAGCATCCTCTTCCCAGGTTATGTCCCTCAGCATCCTCTTCCCAGGTCATGTCCCTCCCTATCCTCCTCCCAGGTCATGTCCCTCCCTATCCTCCTCCCAGGTCATGTCCCTCCCTATCCTCCTCCCAGGTCATGTCCCTCCCTATCCTCCTCCCAGGTCATGTCCCTCCCTATCCTCCTCCCAGGTCATGTCCCTCCCTATCCTCCTTCCAGGTCATGTCCCTCCCTATCCTCCTCCCAGGTCATGTCCCTCAGCATCCTCTTCCCAGGTCATGTCCCTCAGTATCCTCCTCCCAGGTCATGTCCCTCAGCATCCTCTTCCCAGGTCATGTCCCTCAGTATCCTCCTCCCAGGTCATGTCCCTCAGCATCCTCTTCCCAGGTCATGTCCCTCAGTATCCTCCTCCCAGGTCATGTCCCTCAGTATCCTCTTCCCAGGTTATGTCCCTCAGCATCCTCCTCCCAGGTCATGTCCCTCAGTATCCTCTTCCCAGGTTATGTCCCTCAGTATCCTCTTCCCAGGTAATGTCCCACCCTATCCTCCTCCCAGGTCATGTCCCTCAGCATCCTCTTCCCAGGTCATGTCCCTCAGTATCCTCCTCCCAGGTTATGTCCCTCAGCATCCTCCTCCCAGGTCATGTCCCTCAGCATCCTCTTCCCAGGTCATGTCCCTCAGTATCCTCCTCCCAGGTCATGTCCCTCAGCATCCTCTTCCCAGGTCATGTCCCACCCTATCCTCCTCCCAGGTCATGTCCCTCAGCATCCTCTTCCCAGGTCATGTCCCTCAGTATCCTCCTCCCAGGTTATGTCCCTCAGCATCCTCTTCCCAGGTTATGTCCCTCAGCATCCTCTTCCCAGGTCATGTCCCTCCCTATCCTCCTCCCAGGTCATGTCCCTCCCTATCCTCCTCCCAGGTCATGTCCCTCCCTATCCTCCTCCCAGGTCATGTCCCTCCCTATCCTCCTCCCAGGTCATGTCCCTCCCTATCCTCCTCCCAGGTCATGTCCCTCCCTATCCTCCTCCCAGGTCATGTCCCTCCCTATCCTCCTTCCAGGTCATGTCCCTCCCTATCCTCCTCCCAGGTCATGTCCCTCAGCATCCTCTTCCCAGGTCATGTCCCTCAGTATCCTCCTCCCAGGTCATGTCCCTCAGCATCCTCTTCCCAGGTCATGTCCCACCCTATCCTCCTCCCAGGTCATGTCCCTCAGCATCCTCTTCCCAGGTCATGTCCCTCAGTATCCTCCTCCCAGGTTATGTCCCTCAGCATCCTCCTCCCAGGTCATGTCCCTCAGTATCCTCTTCCCAGGTCATGTCCCTCAGCATCCTCTTCCCAGGTTATGTCCCTCAGTATCCTCTTCCCAGGTTATGTCCCTCAGTATCCTCTTCCCAGGTCATGTCCCTCAGCATCCTCTTCCCAGGTCATGTCCCTCAGCATCCTCTTCCCAGGTCATGTCCCTCAGTATCCTCTTCCCAGGTTATGTCCCTCAGTATCCTCTTCCCAGGTCATGTCCCTCAGCATCCTCTTCCCAGGTCATGTCCCTCAGTATCCTCTTCCCAGGTCATCAGCATCCCTTCCCAGGTTATGTCCCTCAGTATCCTCTTCCCAGGTTATGTCCCTCAGTATCCTCTTCCTCTCAGCATCTCCAGGTCATGTCCCCATCCTCTTCCCTATCCTCCTCCCAGGTCATGTCCCTCAGCATCCTCTTCCCAGGTCATGTCCCTCAGTATCCTCCTCCCAGGTCATGTCCCTCAGCATCCTCTACCCAGGTCATGTCCCTCAGTATCCTCCTCCCAGGTCATGTCCCTCAGCATCCTCTTCCCAGGTCATGTCCCTCAGCATCCTCTTCCCAGGTTATGTCCCTCAGCATCCTCTTCCCAGGTCATGTCCCTCAGCATCCTCTTCCCAGGTTATGTCCCTCAGTATCCTCTTCCCAGGTCATGTCCCTCAGCATCCTCTTCCCAGGTTATGTCCCTCAGTATCCTCTTCCCAGGTTATGTCCCTCAGCATCCTCTTCCCAGGTCATGTCCCTCAGCATCCTCTTCCCAGGTCATGTCCCTCAGCATCCTCTTCCCAGGTCATGTCCCTCAGCATCCTCTTCCCAGGTCATGTCCCTCAGCATCCTCTTCCCAGGTTATGTCCCTCAGCATCCTCTTCCCAGGTCATGTCCCTCAGCATCCTCTTCCCAGGTCATGTCCCTCAGCATCCTCTTCCCAGGTTATGTCCCTCAGTATCCTCTTCCCAGGTTATGTCCCTCAGCATCCTCTTCCCAGGTTATGTCCCTCAGCATCCTCTTCCCAGGTCATGTCCCTCAGTATCCTCTTCCCAGGTCATGTCCCTCAGCATCCTCTTCCCAGGTCATGTCCCTCAGTATCCTCTTCCCAGGTCATGTCCCTCAGCATCCTCTTCCCAGGTCATGTCCCTCAGCATCCTCTTCCCAGGTCATGTCCCTCCCTATCCTCCTCCCAGGTCATGTCCCTCCCTATCCTCCTCCCAGGTCATGTCCCTCCCTATCCTCCTCCCAGGTCATGTCCCACCGCATCCTCGTCCCAGGTCATGTCCCTCCCTATCCTCCTCCCAGGTCATGTCCCTCCCTATCCTCCTCCCAGGTCATGTCCCTCCCTATCCTCCTCCCAGGTCATGTCCCTCCCTATCCTCCTCCCAGGTCATGTCCCTCCCTATCCTCCTCCCAGGTCATGTCCCTCCCTATCCTCCTCCCAGGTCATGTCCCTCAGGATCCTCCTCCCAGGTCATGTCCCTCCCTATCCTCCTCCCAGGTCATGTCCCTCAGTATCCTCCTCCCAGGTCATGTCCCTCCCTATCCTCCTCCCAGGTCATGTCCCTCCCTATCCTCCTCCCAGGTCATGTCCCTCCCTATCCTCCTCTTAGGTCATGTCCCTCCCTATCCTCCTTCCAGGTCATGTCCCTCCCTATCCTCCTCCCAGGTCATGTCCCTCAGTATCCTCTTCCCAGGTCATGTCCCTCAGCATCCTCTTCCCAGGTTATGTCTCTCCGTCCCTCTTCTACCCTTCCTTCAACTTGCTCTCATATATTACAGTCACAGTCGCGCACAATAAGTAACAGCTTAACGACGCACTCACAGCAACACCACAACGCACTTGTAACACACTAGAACGTAAAACACACTTTAAATGCGACACAAAACACTGTAAACACACATCACAAACTCTAAACATTAAACTTTCGCAACATACTATACACTGGTAAATTTATACAAGATTTAGGCTCAAAGATTATGCCTATATATATATATATATATATATATATATATATATATATATATATATATATATATTATATATATGTATATATATATATATATATATATAATTATATATATATATATATATATATATATATATATATATATATGTATATATATATATATATATATATATATATATATATATATATATATATATATATATATATATATATATATATACATGTATATATATATATATATATATATATATATATATATATATATATATATATATATGTGTGTGTGTGTGTGTGTGTGTGTGTGTGTGTGTGTGTGTGTGTCACCCTCACAACATCAACATCCCACAACATCAACTTCACAACCTGCTAAATTTAACATAATCTCCCACTATGATAAATCCCTCTAACCTTTCATAACTTAAATCCCCACCCGGCCAGCAAGTTATCCGGATTATAAGAGACTTAGCGCTTAACCGGGTGATGGCTGGTAAGATTACCGTCCTCGTGGTGGACAGGAAACACCGGATGGATGAGGGATTAGTTTCACTTTTGTGAATAGTCACACACATGTGCCAAGCTTACATGTATCTATAATGGTGAAAGAGAGAGGGGGCACCGACCCCCCTCCTTGCTATCTTCGTCAGACACCTGCAACGGGACACTCCCAGAGGTGCGTAAATTAACTGCCGGTCATTGGTGTGTCCAACAGAGAGAAAGGGGGCGGGTGGGTTAACAAGTGTCCTGTTTGGGTTGTGACTGTAGCAACTGTGACTGTAGTAACAGTGACTGTAGTAACAGTGACTGTAGCAACAGTGACTGTAGCAACATTGACTGTAGCAGCAGTGTGGCATGCAAAGAGTACGTAACCTTTATTCGGCGCATGGACACACCCTCATTTACAGGCTATCTCCCCCAACCAGCGAACCAGGTTGCTAAGAGTTGATGATGGGGCCCCATCGTTCAACTAGTGACCAGGTTCTAGCCAATAAGAAGGTGGGATTGGCAATCGCAGAGGTTATGTGGATACCGCTCTCCTGTCTGCCCTTGTCATTCCCATTCTAGAGCTGGTTGAAGCACGGTCTGCTATCTTGTGGCTTCTATTTCTGCCTTGCTTACCGTGGAGTGCACTATACTTATCACTGTACATAGTGTACATATTGCTGTTCTAAATTGGTGAAGGATAATATAAGTCTAAACATTTTCTGCTGTTTTTTTTTTTTTTTGCTCCCATTACACCCGGGATAACAGGCCTTTGAAATCCTAGGTTGTAATAAGCAGTGACTGTAGCAGCAGTGACTGTAGCAGCAGTGACTGTAGCAGCAGTGACTGTAGCAGCAGTGACTGTAGCAGCAGTGACTGTAGCAGCAGTGACTGTAGCAGCAGTGACTGTAGCAGCAGTGACTGTAGCAGCAGTGACTGTAGCAGCAGTGACTGTAGCAACAGTCACTGTAGCAACAGTGACTGTAGCAACAGTGACTGTAGCAACAGTCACTGTAGCAACAGTGACTGTAGCAACAGTGACTGTAGCAACAGTCACTGTAGCAACAGTGACTGTAGCAACAGTGACTGATATTCCTGGCTTCCCACTCTGATATTCCTGGCTTGCCACTCCGATATTCCTGGCTTCCCACTCCGATATTCCTGGCTTCCCACTCCGATATTCCTGGCTTGCCACTCCGATATTCCTGACTTCCCACTCCGATATTCCTGACTTCCCACTCCGATAATCTGTAATTCCTTGCTCCTCCTCGACCCGCATATTAATAGTGAGTGAATCTGCATAATAACAGGACGCACACACACACACACACACACACACACACACACACACACACACACACACACACACACACACACACACACACACACACACACACACACACACACACATATTTATTTATATATATGTCGTGCCGAACAGGTAAAACTTGCGATTTTGGCTTAAATAGCAACGCTCTTCTTGCCGAATAAGGAAAGCAGAAATTTGTGTATGCAATAATTTCGCAGAAATCATTCTGATGGTGGTGGTGGTGGTGATGATGGTGGAGGTGATCGTGGTGATGGTGGTGGTGGTGGTGGTGGTGGTGATGGTGGTGGTGGTGATGGTGGTGGTGGTGGTGATGATGGTGGAGGTGATCGTGGTGATGGTGGTGGTGGTGGTGGTGGTGGTGATGGTGGTGGTGGTGATGGTGGTGGTGGTGGTGATGGTGGTGGTGGTGGTGATGGTGGAGGTGATGGTGGTGATGGTGGTGGTGATGGTGGTGGTGGTGGTGATGGTGGTGGTGGTGGTGGTGATGGTGGAGGTGATGGTGGTGATGGTGGTGGTGATGGTGGTGGTGGTGATGGTGGTGGTGGTGATGGTGGTGGTGGTGGTGGTGATGGTGGTGGTGATCGTGGTGATGGTGGTGGTGATGGTGGTGGTGGTGATGGTGGTGGTGGTGGTGGTGGTGGTGATGGTGGTGGTGATGGTGGTGCTGGTGGTGGTGGTGAAGGTGGAGGTGATAGTGGTGATGGTGGTGGTGGTGATGGTGGTGGTGGTGGTGGTGGTGGTGGTGGTGGTGGTGGTGGTGATGGTGGTGGTGGTGGTGATGGTGGTGGTGGTGGTGATGGTGGAGGTGATGGTGGTGATGGTGGAGGTGATGGTGGTGATGGTGGTGGTGGTGGTGATGGTGGTGGTGGTGGTGATGGTGGAGGTGATCGTGGTGATGGTGGTGGTGGTGGTGATGGTGGTGGTGGTGGTGGTGATGGTGGTGGCGGTGGTGGTGGTGGTGGTGGTGATGGTTGTGGTGGTGGTGGTGGTGATGGTGGAGGTGATCGTGGTGATGGTGGTGGTGGTGGTGGTGGTGATGGTGGTGGTGGTGATGGTGGTGGTGGTGGTGGTGGTGGTGGTGATGGTGGTGGTGGTGGTGGTGATGGTGGTGGTGGTGGTGGTGATGGTGGTGGTGGTGGTGGTGGTGGTGGTGGTGGTGATGGTGGTGGTGGTGGTGGTGGTGGTGGTGATGGTGGTGATGGTGGTGGTGGTGGTGGTGGTGGTGGTGGTGGTGGTGGTGGTAGTGGTGATCGTGGTGATCGTGGTGGTGGTAGTGGTGATCGTGGTGATCGTGGTGGTGGTAGTGGTGATCGTGGTGATCGTGGTGGTGGTAGTGGTGATCGTGGTGGTGGTGGTGGTGGTGGTGGTGGTGGTGGTGGTGATGGTGGTGGTGGTGGTGGTGGTGGTGGTGATGGAACGACTCTGCAGAGTCGTTCCTCTGAACCAGTCTTCCTGGACTTCCTACTCTATTTCTGCAAACATTGCAAGCTCCTGATGATGTGTTGATTTCAACACGAAAGGCCTAGAGCTATCATTCAGCTCCCCCTGTGGTTATTTAGAATATACACATAACTTAGCAGTGAAGACGACTTAAGTTTGTCAAGTTGTATAATGTCACTACATGCGCTCTGAACTTAACAAGTTCCTGTAATGTAACTGTCCCTGACCAGGTGTGTTGCTGTCCCTGACCAGGTGTGTTGCTGTCCCTGACCAGGTGTGTTGCTGTCCCTGACCAGGTGTGTTGCTGTCCCTGACCAGGTGTGTTGCTGTCCCTGACCAAGTGTGTTGCTGTCCCTGACCAGGTGTGTTGCTGTCCCTGACGAGGTGTGTTGCTGTCCCTGACCAGGTGTGTTGCTGTCCCTGACCAGGTGTGTTGCTGTCCCTGACCAGGTGTGTTGCTGTCCCTGACCAGGTGTGTTGCTGTCCCTGACCAGGTGTGTTGCTGTCCCTGACCAGGTGTGTTGCTGTCCCTGACCAAGTGTGTTGCTGTCCCTGACCAAGTGTGTTGCTGTCCCTGACCAAGTGTGTTGCTGTCCCTGACCAGGTGTGTTGCTGTCCCTGACCAGGTGTGTTGCTGTCCCTGACCAGGTGTGTTGCTGTCCCTGACCAAGTGTGTTGCTGTCCCTGACCAAGTGTGGTGCTGTCCCTGACCAGGTGTGTTGCTGTCCCTGACCAGGTTTGTTGCTGTCCCTGACCAGGTGTGTTGCTGTCCCTGACCAGGTGTGTTGCTGTCCCTGACCAGGTGTGTTGATGTCCCTGACGAGGTGTGTTGCTGTCCCTGACCAGGTGTGTTGCTGTCCCTGACGAGGTGTGTTGCTGTCCCTGACCAGGTGTGTTGCTGTCCCTGACCAGGTGTGTTGCTGTCCCTGACCAGGTGTGTTGCTGTCCATGACCAGGTGTGTTGCTCTCTCTGACCAGGTGTGTTGCTGTCCCTGACCAGGCGTGTTGCAGTGACTACTAAACACACACACACACACACACACACACACACACACACACACACACACACACACACACACACACACACACACACACACACACACACACACACACACACACACAGCTGTTAAAACCATCAAAGGCACAGAAATCACTGGTGTTTTATTTTCACTGTGGTTGACAGTGTAATTTAGGAGGCCAGACAGTGCCATTGTTCTGCCTCACCATAAAAGAGGAAAATAATTCCCCTCTGAAATATGACGTACAAGATTAGTTGATTGGTTGATGGGGGTTTGAAGTCTGTCTACTACACGAGGGTCATTAAGGCTACACGTCACCACCAGCCAAGAATATTCAGTGATATACACACCGATAGATATACACCTCACAGTGTATATATTCTTGGGTAAGAATATACACACACCGACTCTTTTCTCCAAGAATTACTCAGTATAAAAGTGAGATTCTTGTAATAGAGGAAAGGAAGGGAAAAAATAAATGAAAGCGAAATTATTCTGGGAAGTTTGTTGTAGGAACTGATGAATAATGGTTAGTAGAGCAAGATTGTGAGAGAGAGAGAGAGAGAGAGAGAGAGAGAGAGAGAGAGAGTTGCTCTGCTGGATAGATCTGTCATTTCAGCAGAGCCTTCAACATAGGAGGGATGTGGGTGGCCTTACTGTTATGTACAAGGCCAATATTGTCAAAATACCACACTTGGATCCACTTCGAGGACAGCGTGAAACAAGCTTTTATGCCACAAGACGGGCAGAAAGCAGCAACTTCACTCTGGCTGTACCCTTCTCCAGAACATCACTCCATCTGAGATCATACATACCCAGGATGACTCGAGTATGGAACACATTCGTACAGCATAATGATGTCAACGAGATAAAGTCAGTTGATCAAATGAAAATGCTGGCCCACAGATGGCTCCAACTTCATCCTGTTCCCTACTTGTATGTCTCATAACAATAAAAATGCTTTCAAATGAGCTGATGTAGGTAACAGCTCTTAGCTTGCCAATAAAGTTAGGAATCCTTAACCTGTAAATAACTTGTCAATAAAGCTAGGGATCCTTAACCTTGTCAAACCATGTGTAAAAAAAAAAAAAAAAAAAAAAAAAAAGGGTGAGGGGCGAGGAAAGGTTTTCTTTAACACAGCAGACAAAGAGTCTCTGGAAAGGTGAAGAATGAAGAGATGAAGTGTAATAACTTACTGGGAGAGATAACACCTAACACCACAGTTATTATTATTATTATTATTATTATTATTATTATTATTATTATATTAAAAGTCGTATCAATAAAGACTAATTCAGTATTAATCCCACAAAGCTAAACACATTCACACTCAAACATATATATATTATACATATATATATATATATATATATATATATATATATATATATATATATATATATATATATATATATATATATATATATATATATATATATATATATACTATATATATATATATAAGCAGATTATAATAACGAGTTAGACAAAACTGGCTGATTTAATGAGAGACAAACTGACATCCGTCTTGTTGGGGAGAGCGCAAGACTGTATGGGTATATAAAAGGCCTACGGACTAGGCCTCGTGAAGAAAGAAAAGAAAATAAAGAAAAGAGAGCTCTTTTGAATAAAGCTGAGGAGAGCCCAGGATGAGAAGCTTGAGACGAGAAATGATCTCAGAAGAATTTCTCACAAGACCAAGTGTGAAATACTCCACATTTTCAGCGTAGCGCTTAAAATGGACCGGAAATGAGAAAAACACTGAGGGATATTTTTTTGCTTTGGTGACAGAAGCTGCGTTCTCCTAGCTTTAATCTCTTTCTCTCTCTCTCTCTCTCTCTCTCTCTCTCTCTCTCTCTCTCTCTCTCTCTCTCTCTCTCTCTCTCTCTCTCTCTCTCTCTCTCTCTCTCTGTCTCTAACACCCCCTGCCCCAGCACAGTCTGGTCACCCAGCAACGAGAAACACATTTCTCCACTTATATTACACCGGAAACTGTGTATCAGTCATTGTAAAGGTTCTGAGACATTTTTATTGTGATGTCTTGAAGACCACGTCTCGTGCAATATCAGTATTGCCAGGTAGTCTTGCAACACGTCAGTCTTCCTCCATTACGGACATTGATTTAGAAAAGAAGACGGATACATACTTAGTTACACTGATGGAAGTTGGTATATTAATGGGGGTTTGAAGACTATCTACAACACGAAGGTCATTAAGGCTGCAGGTCGCCTGATCACCACTAGTCAGAGGTACTTTATGACCCTTTAATGCTGAATTAATGTTAATTCTCAGTGTATACACCGCGGTATACAATCATACATAACTCTCAGTGTATATACACCTAGGTATACAATCATACATAACTCTTAGTGTATATACACCGAGGTATTTACATTAAGTTAGGTTAGGTTAGAATTTAACTTCTTTCAACTCTTTATATCTGTGTATGTCCGTATCTATCTATATCTCTCTGTATTCATGTCTATCTTTATCTACCTATATCCATATCTACCTGTATATCTCTATATTTATTATATCTATGTATATCTGCATATATCTATCTCTATATCCATCTACATCTATCTATATTCATATATGTTTATATCTATCTAGTTTTATATATATATATATATATATATATATATATATATATATATATATATATATATATATATATATATATATATGTATATATATATATATATAGTATATATATATATATATATATATATATATATATATATATATATATATATATATATACAAACAGTCGCAGACAGGCGATCTAAACTATGCAAGACAAGCCACGGGGAGGATGTGGAAATCTTTAGCTCAAGTACTTTCACACTTCTCAGTGCGTCATCAGGAGCTGTGCAGTGTTGCAAGGGAGCAACCAAAGCAGGAACAGAGGTCTCAGTGCAGCATAGGTGTCACCGTCCACGTCCACGGTGGCACTGATGAAAGCACTGTGGCACTAATATAGCACTGTAGTACCGATAAAAGCACTGTAGCAATGATAAAAGCATTGTGACACTTATAAATCCACTGTGGCACTGATTAAAGCATTGTGACACTTATAAAACCACTGTGGCTCTGATATAGGCACTGCTGCCATCAAGAAGAGCTTAAAAACTTCTAACGCTTCACTGGTTCAATTTCGTGTAAACTTGATGTGATGAAGAACTTCAATATAATGGAGGCGATTGTGGTTGGTGGGAATGGTGGTGATAGTGGTGGACAGGACGTATTAGTTGTGGAGGTTGAGTGCAGGGGGAGGGGTGGAGATTTAGCGATGGTGTGTCTGACAGGTCCTTGACCATCTCACCTACATGATCATAATGGGTCAAGTGTTGTAAGTTGACCGCGAGGTGTAATTTCGTCCTTCTATGCCTTTTGCTGATCTTTTGTTTTTGTAGTTCCTTGATAATATGTAAAATCACGAAAGTGCTATAGCGCTTTCGTGACTTCTCACATTATCAAGGAACTATAAAAACAAAACATCAAAGGAAGGCATATAAAGTGTCAAGACTTACACCTCAACATATCACCACATATTCTTGGATTTAACCAACATTATATTAAATATGACAGCCCATCAGACTCCTCTGGTTGTCTCACAACCACTCAGGAGAGATGCTGAAAAGGTAGTTCACAACAGCAGCCCTCAACAAATCTAGCATAAATACATTAAATAACCAAACGTTACAGAATCTATCCGCATCTATCGTAGCCGTTATGTTAATTAACAATTATTTAAAATGCATTTAATGCAAAACAAAAATCTTAGAAAATAAGGGATTTATTTTAACTCTAAGTTTGACTCAAAGAGAAAAAATATAGTAAAGATTAACGTAGAAACTATAGAAATAAAGTCAATGAAATGGATAATAAAAATGAAATGGATAATAAAAATCATTAAATAATGGAAGATAATAAAGAAGGAATAATGGAAGAGACTAATTTAGGGATGCTGAAATTGACTGCCTAATTAACGTGATGGAGAGAAGCTTCCATCACAGCTAAATGCAGGAGCAACGCGGCTCACCTGCGAGCGAAACGTTGTACAAGTGAGCAGTGAAACATTGATGAAGTGAGGGGCGAAACATTGCTCAAGTGAGGGGGGTAAAACGTTGCTCAAGCGAGGGGTGAAACGTTGCTCAAGTGAGGGGGTGAAACGTTGCTCAAATGAGGGGGCGAAATGTTGCTCAAGTGAAGGGGACGAAACATTGCTCAAGTGAGGGGGTGAAACGTTGCTCAAGCGAGGGGTGAAACATTGCTCAAGTGAGGGGGTGAAACGTTGCTCAAGTGAGGGGGCGAAATGTTGCTCAAGTGAAGGGGACGAAACATTGCTCAAGTGAGAGGGCGAGACATTGTTCAAGTGAGTGAGCGAAACGTTGCTCAAGTGAGGGGGTGAAACATTGCTTAAGTGAGGGGGACGAAACATTGCTTAAGTGAGGGGGCGAAACATTGCTCAAGTGAGGGGGCGAAACATTGCTCAAGTGAGGGGGCGAAACGTTGCTCAAGTGAGGGGGCGAAACGTTACTCAAGTGAGGGGGTGAAACATTGCTCAAGTGAGGGGGCGAAACGTTGCTCGAGTGAGGGGGCGAAACCTTGGTCAAGTGAGGGGGGGGGCGAAACGTTGCTCAAGTGAGGGACTGAAACATTACTCAAGTGAGGGGGCGAAACGTTGTTCAAGTGAGGGGGCGAAACATTGCTCAAGTGAGGGGGGCGAAACGTTGCTCAAGTGAGGGGGGCGAAACGTTGCTCAAGTGAGGGGGCGAAACATTGTAATAACGTTGGAAGAATGACCGACAATATGTAAAGTAAAAAGACACATGTGCAACTATTGAGACATTTTTATTGTGGCAACGTTTCGCTCTCCAGGAGCTTTGTCAAGCCGTTTCAAACAATACATGGACACAGAGGGTATATATAGGCTCAGAGTGAGGTGCCATACTAGTGGTAGTAGTAGTGGTAGTAGTGATATAAGTAGTAGTAGTAGTAGTAGTAGTAATACAATATGACAGAACTATTAACTCGCACATGAGTAAAAGGATATAAAAGCTATTACTTGGGTAATATAAAAATAGGTTAGACAAATATTTTTATTGGAGGCTGGATAGAGAAGGTGTGTTTCAGTGTTCACTCTCTGTAATGTGCTTGTGTAGTATTAACAGGAGAGACTATGTGATGGCAGGGTTTACTGTTTTCAGGAGGATTCTTGCTAAGACTTCAGAGATGGTGAAGCTGCCATTGTTTTGTTTAATTGTATTAGAAACAGAGATCAGTGCTGATTCAAGGCACTTGCGTCTGCGGAAATTAGTTTCTTTGATCACTAATTGGGCGTCCCTGAATTTCATGAGATGATTGGTGGAATTTCGGTGTTGTACACAGGCGTTGTTCAGGTTGTCGTTCCTACATGCGTAAATGTGTTCATTGAGGCGGATGTCGAGGTTTCATGCTGTTTCACCTACATAAATCTTGTCACAGCCTCCACAGGGTATAGTGTAAGCTCCTGCGTTGACTGGTTCGTGGTGCTTGGATTTTGTCCTGGTTACATCCTTTATTGAAGTGCTGGAAGCGATGGCGACTCTGGTGTTAGCTTGTGAAAGTACTTTAGAAACGTTCAGTGCAACCTGGCTGTTGGGAAGAATTATAACTGTGTTAGGAGTGGTGTTGGTGCGTGGAAAATTAATGATCTGAAGAGCTCTCTTCCTGCAGTCTTTGATGAAAAAGGAAGGAAAATGTAAATCAGTGAAGGCTTGGTGAATGTAGGTACATTCCTCGTGAAGAAACTCAGGACTACAAATTCGGTATTATGCTCTCAGGAAACATCCAATGATGATGCCTCTTGCTGAGATTATACTCAGTTAATTTTCCCATACGGCACTTTAGGCTTATAGTTGACCTGGTGTAAGAATGTCACCACTGCTATCTTATAGTTGACCTGGTGTAAGAATGTCACCACTGCTATCTTATAGTTGACCTGGTGTAAGAATGGCACCACTACTATCTTATAGTTGACCTGGTGTAAGCATGGCACCACCACTATCTTATAGTTGACCTGGTGTAAGCATGGCACCACCACTATCTTATAGTTGACCTTGTGTAAGAATGTCACCACTGCTATCTTATAGTTGACCTGGTGTAAGCATGGCACCACCACTATCTTATAGTTGACCTGGTGTAAACATGGCACCACCACTATCTTATAGTTGACCTGGTGTAAGCATGGCACCACCACTATCTTATAGTTGACCTGGTGTAAGCATGGCACCACTACTATCTTATAGTTGACCTGGTGTAAGCATGGCACCACCACTATCTTATAGTTGACCTGGTGTAAGCATGGCACCACCACTATCTTATAGTTGACCTGGTGTAAGCATGGCACCACTACTATCTTATAGTTGACCTGGTGTAAGCATGGCACCACCACTATCTTATAGTTGACCTGGTGTAAGCATGGCACCACTACTATCTTATAGTTGACCTGGTGTAAGCATGGCACCACTACTATCTTATAGTTGACCTGGTGTAAGCATGGCACCACCACTATCTTATAGTTGACCTGGTGTAAGCATGGCACCACCACTATCTTATAGTTGACCTGGTGTAAGCATGACACCACTACTATCTTATAGTTGACCTGGTGTAAGCATGGCACCACCACTATCTTATAGTTGACCTGGTGTAAGCATGGCACCACCACTATCTTATAGTTGACCTGGTGTAAGCATGGCACCACCACTATCTTATAGTTGACCTGGTGTAAGCATGACACCACTGCTATCTTATAGTTGACCTGGTGTAAGCATGGCACCACCACTATCTTATAGTTGACCTGGTGTAAGCATGGCACCACCACTATCTTATAGTTGACCTGGTGTAAGCATGGCACCACTACTATCTTATAGTTGACCTGGTGTAAGCATGGCACCACCACTATCTTATAGTTGACCTGGTGTAAGCATGGCACCACTACTATCTTATAGTTGACCTGGTGTAAGCATGGCACCACTACTATCTTATAGTTGACCTGGTGTAAGCATGGCACCACCACTATCTTATAGTTGACCTGGTGTAAGCATGGCACCACCACTATCTTATAGTTGACCTGGTGTAAGCATGACACCACTACTATCTTATAGTTGACCTGGTGTAAGCATGGCACCACCACTATCTTATAGTTGACCTGGTGTAAGCATGGCACCACCACTATCTTATAGTTGACCTGGTGTAAGCATGGCACCACCACTATCTTATAGTTGACCTGGTGTAAGCATGGCACCACCACTATCTTATAGTTGACCTGGTGTAAGCATGACACCACTACTATCTTATAGTTGACCTGGTGTAAGCATGGCACCACCACTATCTTATAGTTGACCTGGTGTAAGCATGGCTCCACCACTATCTTATAGTTGACCTGGTGTAAGCATGGCACCACCACTATCTTATAGTTGACCTGGTGTAAGAATGTCACCACTGCTATCTTATAGTTGACCTGGTGTAAGCATGGCACCACCACTATCTTATAGTTGACCTGGTGTAAGCATGGCTCCACCACTATCTTATAGTTGACCTGGTGTAAGCATGGCACCACCACTATCTTATAGTTGACCTGGTGTAAGAATGTCACCACTGCTATCTTATAGTTGACCTGGTGTAAGCATGGCACCACCACTATCTTATAGTTGACCTGGTGTAAGCATGGCACCACCACTATCTTATAGTTGACCTGGTGTAAGCATGGCACCACCACTATCTTATAGTTGACCTGGTGTAAGCATGGCACCACCACTATCTTATAGTTGACCTGGTGTAAGCATGACACCACTACTATCTTATAGTTGACCTGGTGTAAGCATGGCATCATTACTCTCATACTTCGGCGTAATATATGCAGTGAGATGCACAAAAACGTTGAGGCTGTGCGCGAGGTATACGCTATACGGCCAAATGAGGGCTGTATCGTGCACCTAGGTGCGTGATACTGTGTGTCTCCCAGTGTACACACACTGAGGTGTGTATATCTGTGTATGTAAATTAGAGGTGTGTATCTCTGTGTATGTAAACCAGTGGTGTGTATCTCTGTGTATGTAAACCAAATGTGTGTGTGTATCTCTGTGTAAGTAAACCAGAGATATGTATCTCTGTGTATGTAAACCGGAGATGTGTATCTCTGTGTATGTAAACCAGAGATGTGTATCTCTGTGTATGTAAACCAGAGATGTGTATCTCTGTGTATGTAAACCAGAGATGTGTATCTTACCTTATGTATATCACTCAGTATGTAAACACTAATAGTAGTATATACTTCTTCGTATATACTCCGAGAGTTGAATATCTGTGTACATATCGAGAGTTTAATACATTCTACATTTTAGCAGGTAAAGTAACTTAATGTTGGTATATACGAACATCTGGTTGTGTTGCAGCCACACGTGTAGTGTACAGGTCTCAGACCTGACTAGCAGGTCCAGCGGTATAGGTGATACGAGGGAGAGGAGTAGAGGGTACGATAAAGCAGACAGGGATAGAAAGTCCGAGAAGGAAGGATGGAAGTTGAAGGTACGTATGTGCCAAGGAGATGTTAGGAAGTGTTTCTTCAGCATCAAGGTAATTGGGAAGCAGAGTGGTGCAAGCACCGTAGGCAGTTGCTCGGATAGGTACGATAAGGTTCTCGAGGTAGGAAACAGTTAAAATTGCTCGGATGCTGTTGAGAGGTGGGAGCCAGGAGCTGAGACTCGACCCCACAGAAACCTCACTAGCTGAATGTGGGACCTGTTCCCTAGAGTATCAATGAATAATGGGAAATGACTGACTCAACGTCTCTTACTCACTACCTTGAAGGCACTGTATAACAATCAATAACATGATATCTTATTCTTCTTAGTTGCAGCGAGAACATACTCAGTGTTCTGCAAATTCTCCAGTACCTTCCCTCTCCTCGCAGCCTCCGCCCAGTACACAAGAGTATCCCAGACGCCGGAACACAGCGTCTTCACACACCAACATCATCACGGCTTCTCTCCTGAAACTTCTGAAAGATTATCCAGTCTTCCTCCTGCCTTTATCTACCTTAACTTTGTTGTGTTGGTTAGACGATCTTGCTTCTGACATTATAGTACTCGAAGCTTTAATATACCAGACCAACACTGGAGTATAGACAGCCAGCTTGAAGCTTTAATATACCAGACTAACACTGGAGTATAGACAGCCAGCTTGAAGCTTTAATATACCAGACCAACACTGGAGTATAGACAGCCAGCTTGAAGCTTTAATATACCAGACCAACACTGGAGTATAGACAGCCAGCTTGAAGCCTTAATATACCAGACTAACACTGGAGTATAGACAGCCAGCTTGAAGCTTTAATATACCAGACCAACACTGGAGTATAGACAGCCAGCTTGAAGCTTTAATATACCAGACCAACACTGGAGTATAGACAGCCAGCTTGAAGCTTTAATATACCAGACCAACACTGGAGTATAGACAGCCAGCTTGAAGCTTTAATATACCAGACCAACACTGGAGTATAGACAGCCAGCTTGAAGCTTTAATATACCAGACTAACACTGGAGTATAGACAGCCAGCTTGAAGCTTTAATATACCAGACCAACACTGGAGTATAGACAGCCAGCTTGAAGCTTTAATATACCAGACCAACACTGGAGTATAGACAGCCAGCTTGAAGCCTTAATATACCAGACTAACACTGGAGTATAGACAGCCAGCTTGAAGCTTTAATATACCAGACCAACACTGGAGTATAGACAGCCAGCTTGAAGCTTTAATATACCAGACCAACACTGGAGTATAGACAGCCAGCTTGAAGCTTTAATATACCAGACCAACACTGGAGTATAGACAGCCAGCTTGAAGCTTTAATATACCAGACTAACACTGGAGTATAGACAGCCAGCTTGAAGCTTTAATATACCAGACCAACACTGGAGTATAGACAGCCAGCTTGAAGCTTTAATATACCAGACCAACACTGGAGTATAGACAGCCAGCTTGAAGCTTTAATATACCAGACCAACACTGGAGTATAGACAGCCAGCTTGAAGCTTTAATATACCAGACCAGAGTATAGACAGCCAGCTTGAAGCTTTAATATACCAGACCAACACTGGAGTATAGACAGCCAGCTTGAAGCTTTAATATACCAGACCAACACTGGAGTATAGACAGCCAGCTTGAAGCTTTAATATACCAGACCAACACTGGAGTATAGACAGCCAGCTTGAAGCTTTAATATACCAGACCAACACTGGAGTATAGACAGCCAGCTTGAAGCTTTAATATACCAGACCAACACTGGAGTATAGACAGCCAGCTTGAAGCTTTAATATACCAGACCAACACTGGAGTATAGACAGCCAGCTTGAAGCTTTAATATACCAGACCAACACTGGAGTATAGACAGCCAGCTTGAAGCTTTAATGTACCAGACCAACACTGGAGTATAGACAGCCAGCTTGAAGCTTTAATATACCAGACCAACACTGGAGTATAGACAGCCAGCTTGAAGCTTTAATATACCAGACCAACACTGGAGTATAGACAGCCAGCTTGAAGCTTTAATAT
>NC_091345.1:18848288-18893288 GCF_038502225.1 Cherax quadricarinatus
GGATCAGAGAATACCTGACAGGGAGGCAACAACGAGTCATGGTACGTGACGAGGTGTCAGAGTGGGCGCCTGTGACAAGCGGGGTTCCACACGGGTCAGTCCTAGGACCTGTGCTGTTCTTGGTATATGTGAACGACATAAAGGAAGGGATAGACTCAGAAGTGTCCTTGTTTGCAGATGATGTGAAGTTAATGAGAAGAATCAAATCGGATGAGGATCAGGCAGGACTACAAAGAGACCTGGACAGGCTACAAGCCTGGTCCAGCAACTGGCTCCTTGAATTTAACCCTGCCAAATGCAAAGTCATGAAGATTGGGGAAGGGCAAAGAAGACCGCACACACAATATAGTTTAGATGGCCAAAGACTGCAAACCTCACTCAAGGAAAAAGATCTGGGGGTGAGTATAACACCGAACATATCTCCTGAGGCGCACATCAATCAGATAACTGTTGCAGCATACGGGCGCCTGGCAAACCTACGGATAGCGTTCCGATACCTCAGTAAGGATTCGTTCAAGGCTCTGTATACCATTTACGTCAGACCCATACTGGAGTATGCAGCACCAGTTTGGAATCCACACCTAGTCAAGCACGTCAAGAAATTAGAGAAAGTGCAATGGTTTGCAAGAAGACTAGTCCCAGAGCTACGGGGATTGTCCTACGAAGAAAGGTTGAGGGAAATCGGCCTGACGACACTGGAGGACAGGAGGGTCAGGGGAGACATGATAACGACATATAAAATACTGCGCGGAATAGACAAGGTGGACAAAGACGGGATGTTCCAGAGAAGGGACACAGACACAAGAGGTCACAATTGGAAGCTGAAGACTCAGATGAATCAAAGGGATGTTAGGAAGTATTTCTTCAGTCATAGAGTAGTCAGGCCATGGAATAGCCTAGAAAGTGACGTAGTGGAGGCGGGAACCATACATAGTTTTAAGGCGAGGTATGATAGAGCTCATGGGGCAGGGAGAGAGAGGACCTAGTAGCAATCAGTGAAGAGGCGGGGCCAGGAGCTGTGACTCGACCCCTGCAACCACAAATAGGTGAGTACACGTTATTCATATATTCAGACACGCTAAAAGCACCGGTAGTTAGCATGGTAATTAGCTTTATATTAGAGAAGCATAATTACAGATGCAGTCATCAACAGCTAGTTAAATACATCCCGTTATTCCTAGTCTAGATTTATTTGCTCTCTCTGTCTCTCTCTCTCTCTCTCTCTCTCTCTCTCTCTCTCTCTCTCTCTCTCTCTCTCTCTCTCTCTCTCTCTCTCTCTCTCTCTCTCATTAACACAAGTAGTTATACCAGTAGTAACAGCAGCCATAGTAATAATACTAGTAATCACACTACCAGTAATAGTAACATCACCTAGCAATAACTAAGTGGCAGAGACGAGGCTGCCAAGGCTTCACCTTGGCGGGGTCTCCTAAGAAACCTTACACAATCAGATCCTTTTGTTTTGACCACAACTTCTCCAATATTTGTTTAAGAGGTCATTGTCCTGTCCCTGGTTCTTGTCTGCTCCAGCAGACACTGCCGGAAACTACGTTCAGCAGCTACGGGAGCACAACTCTGTAGAGCTTTATTAAGTTATGTTTCAATAAGTGTAGAGCTTTATTAAGTAATATTTCGCTCTGTTTAGAGCTTTATCAAGTTATGTTTTACTCTGTGAAGAGCTTCACCTTGTACAGAGCGAATCATGTCTTGATAAAGCTCTATACATCAAAGCATGACTTGATAGAGCTTTACATAACTTGATAAAGCTCTATACATCAAAGCATGACTTGATAGAGCTTTACATAACTTGATAAAGTCAACACTGGGCGAAAAGTGACTTGATAAAGCTCTACATAGATCGAAACATCTGTCATTCCTTGGCAGTGACTTCTCATGCTGACCGAAACTTGCTGTATCCAGCTGAAACGGAAGGAAAAACAGTGGTAGACAGAAACCTGCCCATCGCGACGTCTCTGTTACTGTCTGTTACATCAAGGTAACAGGGGAGTGATATCCATGACTTCTGTTAGTCTCTGTTACATCAAGGTAACAGGAGATTGTTATCCATGACTTCTGTTACTCTCTGTTACATCAAGGTAACAGGAGAATGTTACCCATGACTTCTGTTACTCTCTGTTACATCAAGATAACAGGAGAATGTTACCCATGACTTCTGTTACTCTCTGTTACATCAAGGTAACATGAGAGTGTTACCCATGACTTCTGTTACTCTCTGTTACATCAAGGTAACAGGAGAGTGTTACCCATGACTTCTGTTACTCTCTGTTACATCAAGGTAACAGGAGAATGTTATCCATGACTTCTGTTACTCTCTGTTACATCAAGGTAACAGGAGAATGTTACACATGACTTCTGTTACTCTCTGTTACATCAAGGTAACAGGAGAGTGTTACCCATGACTTCTGTTACTCTCTGTTACATCAAGGTAACAGTAGAATGTTACCCATGACTTCTGTTACTCTCTGTTACATCAAGGTAACAGGAGAATGTTACCCATGAATTCTGTTACTCTCTGTTACATCAAGGTAACAGGAGAGTGTTTCCCATGACTTCTGTTACTCTCTGTTACATCAAGGTAACAGGAGAATGTTACCCATGACTTCTGTTACTCTCTGTTACATCAAGGTAACAGGAGAATGTTACCCATAACTTCTGTTACTCTCTGTTACATCAAGGTAACAGGAGAATGTTACCCATGACTTCTGTTACTCTCTGTTACATCAAGGTAACAGGAGAATGCTACCCATGACTTCTGTTACTCTCTGTTACATCAAGGTAACAGGAGAGTGTTACCCATGACTTCTGTTACTCTCTGTTACATCAAGGTAACAGGAGAATGTTACCCATGACTTCTGT
This sequence comes from Cherax quadricarinatus, assembly GCF_038502225.1. Taxonomy (NCBI): domain Eukaryota; kingdom Metazoa; phylum Arthropoda; class Malacostraca; order Decapoda; family Parastacidae; genus Cherax; species Cherax quadricarinatus. Next base: position 18,851,166 of record NC_091345.1, read on the forward strand.
TACTCTCTGTTACATCAAGGTAACAGGAGAATGTTACCCATGACTTCTGTTACTCTCTGTTACATCAAGGTAACAGGAGAATGTTACCCATGACTTCTGTTACTCTCTGTTACATCAAGGTAACAGGAGAATGTTACCCATGACTTCTGTTACTCTCTGTTACATCAAGGTAACAGGAGAATGCTACCCATGACTTCTGTTACTCTCTGTTTCATCAAGGTAACAGGAGAGTGTTACCCATGACTTCTGTTACTCTCTGTTACATCAAGGTAACAGGAGAATGTTACCCATGACTTCTGCTACTCTCTGTTACATCAAGGTAACAGGAGAATGTTACCCATGACTTCTGTTACTCTCTGTTCCATCAAGGTAACAGGAGAATGTTACCCATGACTTCTGTTACTCTCTGTTACATCAAGGTAACAGGAGAATGTTACCCATGACTTCTGTTACTCTCTGTTACATCAAGGTAACAGGAGAATGTTACCCATGACTTCTGTTACTCTCTGTTACATCAAGGTAACAGGAGAATGTTACCCATGACTTCTGTTACTCTCTGTTACATCAAGATAACAGGAGAAGGTTACCCATGACATCTGTTACTCTCTGTTACATCAAGATAACAGGATAATGTTACCCATGACTTCTGTTACTCTCTGTTACATCAAGGTAACAGGAGAATGTTACCCATGACTTATGTTACTCTCTGTTACATCAAGGTAACAGGAGAATGTTACCCATGACTTCTGTTACTCTCTGTTACATCAGGTTAACAGGAGAGTGTTACCCATGACTTCTGTTACTCTCTGTTACATCAAGGTAACAGGAGAGTGTTACCCATGACTTCTGTTACTCTCTGTTACATCAAGGTAACAGGAGAGTGTTACCCATGAATTCTGTTGCTCTCTGTTACATCAAGGTAACAGGAGAATGTTACCCATAACTTCTGTTACTCTCTGTTACATCAAGGTAACAGGAGAGTGTTACCCGGTGAACGCGACATGATCGTTACTGAGGAACTTCGTTTCTCTGAGAAGGAATTATCTCTCTATTTTCGCTGAGAGAGAGAGAGAGAGAGAGAGAGAGAGAGAGAGAGAGAGAGAGAGAGAGAGAGAGAGAGAGAGAGAGAGAGAGAGAGAGAGAGAGAGAGAGAGAGAGAGAGAGAGAGAGAGAGAGAGGTAATTGGCCAGCCCTTTGCTCTGAGCTCGCCACCACCGATTGGAATGCTCTTCTCCAAGGGGATGTTGACAACCAAGTGAAAGCCTTCACTGGACACATCCTTAATCTACAACAAGAACACATTCCTCACCGGCAATATGTGACAAAGCCTACAGATCAGCCTTGGTTTGGCTTTCGTTGTAGAGAGGCTGCTACTGCTAAGTACAAAGCATGGAGAAGGTATAAGAGACATCCTACCACCTTTAACAGGAACTTGCACACGCAAGCCTGTAGGCATATGGGTGACGTTCAAAAGTGGGCCATTGCTAAATGGGAGGTGGACACTAAAAGAAAGTTAGCATCAGGTAGGGTAGGCTCCAAAACCTGGTGGTCCCTGGTCAAGGACAGACAAGGTTATCTGCCTGATGAACTTATTCCACCTCTAAATCGACAGGATGGGACCACCTCTACTAGTAGTCAAGAGAAGGCGGACCTCTTTGCTGAACACTTTGCTACCAAAATGCAAGTTCCTGATCCAGCATGGGACCCTCCTTGGCTAGCTGCAAGAACTGTGTCAAAACTGTCAGTGGTGACAATAAGGCAGGAGGAGGTGCATTTCCTTCTTAAATCGCTTGACCAAGAAAAGGCTGTGGGCCCAGACAAGTTGAGCCCAAGATTGTTGAGAAGATGTGCAGACCAGCTAGCAGCACCTCTAACTCGCATCTTCCAGCACTGCCTAGTACAGTGTAAATGGCCCTCTCTATGGAAAGAGGCAAATGTAGTCCCTGCTCACAAAAAGAAGAGCAGAGCAGAAATCAGCAACTACAGACCAGTGTCACTCCTGTCAATCACTGGTAAGATCCTTGAGACAATAATCTCAAGACAAATCACAGAGTTTTTTGACTACCACTCACTACTTCGTGATCGTCAATATGGCTTCAGGAAAGGTTACTCTGCTGCTGATCTGTTGTTAAACCTCTCCACTAAGTGGCACCAGTCACTGGATGAATCCAAAGTCAGCTGTGTGGTAGCACTGGACATTGCTGGCGCTTTCGACCGGGTGTGGCACCAGGGCCTCTTAGCAAAACTTCAAGCACTGGGAATTGCAGGCTCTACGCTATGTCTCCTCAGTGATTACCTTCATGGTAGATCTCTAAGTGTAGTTCTCAATGGAACGGAATCAGCAAGACATCCTATTGGGGCAAGTGTTCCACAAGGAAGTGTGCTGGGTCCATTGTTATGGAATGTCTACTTCAACGACCTTCTTCATCTCATCCCAGAATCACATGCATATGCAGACGACTGTACACTGACATTCACTTATCCAAGAGAAGAAATGCCAGCTGCTCTAAGCTACATCAATCACCAGCTGAGAGCTATATCAGCTTGGGGAAATAGATGGCAAGTAACATTTGCACCTGAGAAAACGCAAATGATGATCGTCTTTAGGCACCATGATGGTAATGCTGGTGCAGTAGTAAGGATAAATGGGAGGGTGTTGGCACCTGGAGAAGAAGTTGATATCCTTGGGGTGAAATTTGACTCCAAACTAACCATGAAGAACCATGTTGTAAATCTTGCAAACAAGGCAGCCAGGAAGCTTACAGCACTTCGCCGTATCTCGCATCTGCTTGACAGTAGGGGTTGCAAGATCCTGTACGAGGCACAAGTACGCTCACACCTTGAGTATGCTCCACTTTCTTGGTTTGCCTGCCCCCCCCCTCTCATCTGCGACTGCTTGACAAAGTAGAGAACAGAGCAAGACGTCTCATCTCTCGCCTGGACCCATCCTGGATAGATCTGTCATTTCAGCAGAGCCTTCAACATAGGAGGTATGTGGGTGGCCTTACTGTTATGTACAAGGCCAATATTGTCAAAATACCACACTTGGATCCACTTCGAGGACAGCGTGAAACAAGCTTTTATGCCACAAGACGGGCAGAAAGCAGCAACTTCACTCTGGCTGTACCCTTCTCCAGAACATCACTCCATCTGAGATCATACATACCCAGGATGACTAGAGTATGGAACACATTCGTACAGCATTATGATGTCAACTAGATAAAGTCAGTTGATCAAATGAAAATGCTGGCCCACAGATGGCTCCAACTTCATCCTGTTCCCTACTTGTATGTCTCTTAACAATAAAAATGCTTTCAAATGAGCTGATGTAGGTAACAGCTCTTAGCTTGCCAATAAAGTTAGGAATCCTTAACCTGTAAATAGCTTGTCATTAAAGCTAGGGATCCTTAACCTTGTCAAACCATGTGTAAAAAAAAAAAAGAGAGAAGAGAGAGAGAGAGAGAGAGAGAGAGAGAGAGAGAGAGAGAGAGAGAGAGAGAGAGAGAGAGAGAGACACTGACTTTGCTTCATTACTGCCCATAGTACTCGCTCTCATTGGCTACGACCCATTGTACAAGACACAAGTTCTCTTCTCAGGGGCCAAGAGCTGAGACTCTGTGATTCTTCCCCTCACTCTCTGTGATTGTTCCCCTCACTCTGTGATTGTTCTCCTCACTCTGTAATTATTCCCCTCACTCTGCGATTGTTCCCCTCACTCTCTGTGATTGTTCCCCTCACTCTCTACGATTGTTCCCCTCACTCTCTGTGATTGTTCTCCTCACTCTGTAATTGTTTCCCTCACTCTGTAATTATTCCCCTCACTCTGTGATTGTTCCCCCTCACTCTCTGTGATTGTTCCCCTCACTCTGCGATTGTTCCCCTCACTCTCTGTGATTGTTCCCCTCACTCTGGGATTGTTCTCCTCACTCTCTGTGATTGTTCTCTTCATTCTCTGTGATTGTTCCCCTCACTCTGTAACTGTTCCCCTTACTCCGTGATTGTTCCCCTCACTCTGCAATTGTTCCACTTACTCTGTGATTGTTCCCCTAACTTTCTGTGATTGTTCCCCTCACTATGATTGTTCCCCTCACTTTCTATGATTGTTCCCCTGACTCTCTATGATTGTTCCCCTGACTCTCTATGATTGTTCCTCTCAAACTGTATGATTGTTTCCCTCACTTTGTGATTGTTCCCCTCACTCTGTGATTGTTCCACTCACTCTGTGATTGTTCTCCTCACCCTCTGTGATTGTTCTCCTCACCCTCTGTGATTGTTTCCCTTATTCTCAGTGATTGTTCCCCTCACTCTCTATGATTGTTCCCTCTCACTCTCTATGATTGTTCCCCTCACTCTGTATGATTGTTTCCCTCACTCTGTGATTGTTCCCCTCACTCTGTGATTGTTCTCCTCACTCTGTATGATTGTTCCCCTTACTCTGTGATTGTTCCCCTCACTCTGTATGATTGTTCCCCTCACTCTCTATGATTGTTCCCCCCACTCTCTGTGATTGTTCCCCTTACTCTGTGATTGTTCCCCTCACTCTCTGTGATTGTTCCTCTCTGCGATTCTTTCCCCTCACTCTCTGTGATTGCTGCGTCTTACTCTGTGATTGTTCCCCTCACTCACTATGATTGTTCCCCTTACTCTGTGATTGCTCCCCTCACATTCTATGATTGTTCCTCTTACTCTGTGATTGTTCCCCCCAATCTCTGTGATTGTTCCCCTCATTCTCTATGATTGTTCCCCTCACTATGTAATTGTCCCCCTCACTCTGTGATTGTTCCCCTCATTCTCTATGATTGTTTCCCCTACTCTGTAATTGCTCCCCTCACATTCTATGATTGTTCCCCTTACTCTGTGATTGTTCCCTCACTCTCTGTGATTGTTCCCCTCACTCTCTCTGATTAGTGTATGCATCTCCTGTGTTGTTGCTGGACCAGTCGGTCTGGCTGGTCCTCTCACACAATCAAAGCTCTGAGTCATGCCAGGGACGTGGCCATTGTTGTTTAAACAAGGCCACTGTTCTCAAACTTCCCCTCCTGGAGCAACTTCATAAGACATCTATTGGGCCACAAGACGGGCAGCCACTGGCAGTTTCAGACTATATCTCGTATTAAATAACTTCAATTATCCTGATAAATGAATGTCCTGGTTGACAGCTGGCTCGAACCTCACCCTCACACACCAGTGAAGAGGCGGGACCAGGAGCTATGACTCGACCCCTGCAACCACAATTAAGTGAGTACACGATTTTCCAAAATAACATTTAAAGTTCTCACTACAGCAAGAACTAAGTAATTAAAGTAACCTAAATAAATTACATAATCTGCAACAAACTTAAATTTACGAACCACTGTCAAAACAAACGAATTTTAAAGTTGATATTAAGAGAGTTATTTTAAAACCAAGATGAATAACTTAGATAAAAATGTTCTTGTTAATGAGAATATTATAGAAGCAGAACAATACAACATTCTTATGGGATATATTACAGTTATAACTCAAGATAACATTTCAACTGTGACTTTGTTGATCACTAGAAGGCACAGGTGAGGACGCACGAGGAGCAGAAGTTAGTGGGGACGAGTGAAGACTAGGAGAGAGAGAGAGAGAGAGAGAGAGAGAGAGAGAGAGAGAGAGAGAGAGAGAGAGAGAGAGAAAGTTGAAGTAGAGAGAACAACAGCCAGGACAAAGACCCAACACTGAAGCTAAACAATTTCTGCAGCTAATTAAATCTTTTAATGGATAAAGTAAAGAGAGAGTAATGTTATGCAAATTGTTCAGTAACACAAGCCAGAAGCTGTCTTTAACAATTATAATTTTTGTCTTTAGGTGTCTCTAAAGAATGTATTAATATTACAGTGTCAAAACAATGTTCAACACATCAGGTCGCTATATATATATTTATTCAGTAGTAAAGAATTATTACGAATACAAGGAAGACATTCCAAGGTTTGTTGTACGTGGTCATAACTTAGGTCTTAAGACATCAACCCAAGTAACCAACCCAAGTAATCGACCCAAGTAACCAACCCAAGTAATCAACCCAAGTAACCAACCCAAGTAATCGACCCAAGTAACCAACCCAAGTAATCAACCCAAGTAACCAACCCAAGTAATCAACCCAAGTAACCAACCCAAGTAATCAACCCAAGCAATCAACCCAAGTAATCGACCCAAGCAATCAACCCAAGTAATCGACCCAAGTAACCAACCCAAGTAATCAACCCAAGTAACCAACCCAAGTAATCGACCCAAGTAACCAACCCAAGTAATCGACCCAAGTAACCAACCCAAGTAATCGACCCAAGTAACCAACCCAAGTAACCAACCCAAGTAATCGACCCAAGTAACCAACCCAAGTAATCGACCCAAGTAATCAACCCAAGTAACCAACCCAAGTAATCAACCCAAGTAATCAACCCAAGTAACCAACCCAAGTAATCAACCCAAGTAATCAACCCAAGTAACCAACCCAAGTAACCAACCCAAGTAATCGACCCAAGCAATCAACCCAAGCAACCAACCCAAGCAATCAACCCAAGCAACCAACCCAAGTAATCGACCCAAGTAATCGACCCAAGTAATCAACCCAGGTAATTGACCCAAGTAATCAACCCAAGTAATCGACTCAAGTAATCAACCCAAGTAATCTATCCAAGTAATCGACCCAAGCAATCAACCCAAGCAATCGACCCAAGCAATCAACCCAAGCAACCAACCCAGGTAATCGACCCAAGTAATCGACCCAAGTAATCAACCCAAGCAACCAACCAAAGTAATCGACCCAAGCAATCAACCCAAGTAATCAACTCAAGCAACCAACCAAAGTAATCGACCCAAGCAATCAACCCAAGCAATCAACCCAAGCAACCAACCCAAGCAATCAACCCCAGCAGCCAACCCAAGCAATCAACCCAAGCAATCAACCTAAGCAATCGACCCAAGCAATCAACCCAAGTAACTAACCCAAGCAATCAACCCAAGCAACCAACCTAAGCAATCAACCCAAGCTATCAACCCAAGCAACCAACCCCAGCAACCAACCCAAGCAATCAACCCAAGAAATCAACCTAAGAAATCGACCCAAGCAATCAACCCAAGTAACCAACCCAAGCAATCATCCCAAGCAACCAACCCAAGCAATCAACCTAAGAAATCGACCCAAACAATCGACCCAAGTAACCAACCCAAGCAATCATCCCAAGTAACCAACCCAAACAATCATCCCAAGCAACCAACCCAAGCAATCAACCCAACCAATCAACCCAAGCAATCAACCCAAGCAACCAAAGGGAAAGACAAACGCAAGAAGCGTTAGTCATTTTTTTCCTCTGACCAATACAATCCCTCAACCAAGATATGTACAGCATTTACAAAGTTAAATAATCAACAGAATAACAACACTGAAGCAGAGAGCAAAGATTCACTCGTGACACTCGGGTTACACCTCAAAGTAGACAGGAGAGTACAAGTGTACCAGACCAGCTTGTGAGTGTCTCACCCAAAGCAAAACGGTCAAGTATACCATCCAGTCAGCTGGCAGGACACCTCTCACTCCTTTCCTGGGCTACACAGTAAACACAACTATGGAGACAAATTTTGTTTTCTGAAGTTCCAGTTAACTGGTCGAGAGTGCATGTCAATGGGTGTGTCATGAAAGCCGAATATGACGTACTCGACTCACGACGTATAACTTGTGAGAGATTATTAAGTCAAGAGTTAAACTGATTTTCATTATTATTATTTAAAATTAAGTCCTTTCTAAAAGTTTCTCTTATGTGTTTAAAGAATTTTTTTTTTCAATTATATTAATGTAAAAATTAATAATTTGGTACCAAAAGAACCTTAGAAAACATACCTAACCTTATTATAACAAGCGCAATTTAATTTAGCCTAATCCAATTAAATATATTCTAGATAAGTTTATAATAATTTATAAATAAACAAACACAATGAAAAATATTTTTTTCGTTCGGCTCAGAATGATTTTTCCGAAATTATTACAAACACAAATTTTCGCTTGCCGTATTCGGCAAGAAGAGCTTTGCTATTTAAGCCAAAATCGCAAGTCTTACCTATTCGGCACGACAATATATATAAAGTTGTAATAAACGACTGTCAGTGAATAAATAGAAGGGTGGAAAGGGTTGACAAAGGGGCACGAACTGCGGTCTGCAAACTGATAGTCCGACTCTCCACGCAGAAGTAATACTGCGTTATATTCCGTCAGAGGCACCAACTGTAACGCAACTGAATTCCTTCTCTCGGCCCAGGAGCTTTAAAACACACACGCACACACACACACACACACACACACACACACACACACACACACACACACACACACACACACACACACACACACACACACACACACTATAACAAGAGCAATAAATCAAAAATGCTAAGTCCTGGACTTGCCGCTCTCACACGCATCAATATTTTCAGCCATAAAGCCCTCTCTCCCCTTCCTCCCCCCCCCCCTCCCCCTCCCCCTCCCCTCCCCTCCCCCCCCCCCTCCAGGATCTCTCCGAGTGTGTATTTTTAGCTTCCTGGAGACGGATATAGACTCTCCATGTTTATTTTGTCATAAAACGATTGACGAACAAACTAACTTTAATCTGAGGCTTCATGAAGTGGGTGGATAGCTTCACCCCCCTCCCTCACCCCTCACCCCTACTTCCCCCTCCCCCTCCCTCAACCCCTCACACACACACACACACACACACACACACACACACACACACATACACACACACACACACACACACACACACACACACACACACACACACACACACACACACACACACACACACACACACACACACACACACACACACACACACACACACACACATATGAGAAGATTAGTCAAACAAGTGGCTGCTTCAATTCAACCCCATCAGATTCAAGGTCTTGAAACTCGGGGAAGAGAATAGAAGACCGGACACGGAGTATAGTCTCTTGGGACAGGAGGCTGCAGATCTCACTCAGAGAGAAAGACCTGAAAGTGAGTATAGTACCTAACATATCACCAGACACTCACATTCAACTCATCACCGTCTGCAGACAATGTTGGTCTGGCATATCCAAGAGCAGCATTCAGGAATCTCAACAAAGAATCATTTAGATCACCATAAAACATATGTCAATAAATGGTTCAGAGAGCCGACAAGTTGATAAATTAGACACATGTACAACACCTGGGTATCTTTACTGAGGAAACGTTTCGCCACACAGTGACTTCATCAGTCCATACAAAGGAGAATGTTGAAGAACAGGAGGAGTTTGAGGTGATCAGTCCCTCGGCCTTGAGGGACCCCATATGCAACCCAAGGGTTGCACATGTGTCTAATTTATGAACATATGTCAAGTCCATCTTTTAGTACGCAGCACCAGTATGGAACCCGCAACTGAGGAAGTAGACTAAGACAACGGAGAAAGTGCAGAAGTAGACAAGAAGGCTTGTTCCTGAGTCAAGGGACAGGAGTTGAGACACAACTTGAGACACAAGTCGACTTACTTAAGGCTGATAGCAAGTCAGAGAAGAAAACTTCGTATAATGAACCAGCTGCTACCATTTCTAACACACTGATGGTAGCACCATTATGGTAGTTATCCCGAACACACTAACTTAACAACGAGCAGCCAGGGTATGTTAAAATAACAACCACAACAACAATAACAACAACAATCACAGCAACCACAACAATAACAACAACAATCACAACAATAATAACAACAACCACAACAATAACAACAACAATCACAGCAACCACAACAATAACAACAACAATCACAACAATAATAACAACAACCACAACAATAACAACCACAACAATAACAACCACAACAATAACAACCACAACAATAACAACCACAACAATAACAATAATAACAACCACAACAATAACAACAACAATAACAACAATAGAAACAATAACTTGTTCTGTTGTTGTCACTCGTGGTTGTTAAAGTGTCGAATTCAATGTATTTTTTCATGAATGTGTGAGTGTGTGTGTGTGTGTGTGTGTGTGTGTGTGTGTGTGTGTGTGTGTGTGTGTGTGTGTGTGTGTGTGTGTGTGTGTGTGTGTGTGTGTGTGTGTGTGTGTGTGTGTGTGTGTGTGTGTGTGTGTGTGTGTGTGTGTGTGTGTGTGTGTGTGTGTGTGTGTGTGTGTGTGTGTATGTGTGTACTCACCTATTTGTACTCACCTATTTTTGGTTGCAGGGGTCGAGTCTTAGCTCCTGGCCCCGCCTCTTCACCGGTTGCTACTGGGCCCTCTCTCTCCCCGCTCCATGAGCTTTATCAAACCTCGTCTTAAAACTGTGTATGGTTCCTGCCTCCACTACGTCATTTTCTAGGCTATTCCACTGCCTTACAACTCTATGACTGAAGAAATACTTCCTAATATCTCTCTGACTCATTTGTGTCTTCAACTTCCAATTGTGGCCTCTTGTTTCTGTGTCCCCTCCCTGGAACATCTTGTCTTTGTCCACCTTGTCTATTCCACGCAGTATTTTATATGTCGTTATCATGTCTCCCCTGACCCTCCTGTCCTCCAGTGTCGTCAGGCCGATTTCCCTTAATCTTTCTTCATAGGACATTCCCCTTAGCTCTGGAACTAACATTGTCGCAAACCTTTGTACTTTCTCTAGTTTCTTGACGTGCTTTATCAAGTGCGGGTTCCAAACAGGTGCTGCATACTCCAGTATGGGCCTGACATACACGGTGTACAGTGTCTTGAACGATTCCTTACTAAGGTATCGGAATGCTGTTCTCAGGTTTGCCAGGCGCCCATATGCTGCAGCAGTTATCTGGTTGATGTGTGCTTCCGGAGACATGCTCGGTGTTATACTCACCCCAAGATCTTTCTCCTTGAGTGAGGTTTGCAGTCTTTGGCCACCTAGCCTATACTCGGTCTGTGGTCTTCTGTGCCCTTCCCCTATCTTCATGACTTTGCATTTGGCAGGATTAAATTCGAGAAGCCATTTGCTGGACCAGGTGTCCAGTTTGTCCAGGTCTCTTTGAAGTCCTGCCTGGTCCTCATCAGATTTAATTCTCCTCATTAACTTCACATCATCTGCAAACAGGGACACTTCTGAGTCTAACCCTTCCATCATGTCGTTCACATATACCAAAAATAGCACTGGTCCTAGGACCGACCCCTGTGGGACCCCGCTCGTCACATGTGCCCACTGTGATACATCATTACATACCATGACTCGTTGTTGTCTCCCTGTCAGGTATTCTCTGATCCATTGCAGTGCTCTTCCTGTTATATGCGCCTGATGCTCTAGCTTCTGCACTAATCTCTTGTGAGGAACTGTGTCAAAGGCCTTCTTGCAGTCCAAGAAGATGCAATCAACCCACCCCTCTCTCTCGTGTCTTACTTCTGTTATTTTATCATAAAACTCCAGAAGGTTTGTGACACAGGATTTGCCTTCCATGAATCCGTGCTGGTTGGCATTTATACTCTTGTTCCGTTCCAGGTGCTCCACCACTCTCCTCCTGATAATCTTCTCCATAATTTTGCATACTATACACGTCAATGACACAGGTCTATAGTTTAGTGCCTCTTTTCTGTCTCCTTTTTTAAAAATGGGAACTACATTTGCCGTCTTCCATACCTCAGGTAGTTGCCCAGTTTCCAGGGACGTGTTGAAGATTGTGGTAAGTGGCACGCACAACATATCTGCTCACTCTCTAAGGACCCACGGGGAGATGTTGTCCGGTCCCATTGCCTTTGAGGTATCGATGTCCCTTAGCAGTTTCTTCACCTCCTCCTCATCTGTATGTATGTCGTCCAACACCTTGTTGGTGTATTCCTTGCTGGTGTCCCCATCTGGTCTGTCCCCCCAGAGTCCTTCCTGACTCTACTGTAAATACTTCCTTAAATCTCGTGTTGAGCTCCTCACATACCTCTTGATCGTTTCTTGTGAGTTCTCCACCTTCTTTCCTCAGCCTTATCACCTGGTCCTTGACTGTTGTCTTCCTCCTAATGTGGCTATACAGCAGTTTCGGGTCAGATTTGACTTTCGATGCTATGTCGTTTTCATACTGTCGCTGGGCCTCCCTCCTTATCTGTGCATACTCGTTTCTGGCTCTTCTACTAATCTCCTTGTTTTCCTGGGTCCTATGCCTCCTGTACCTTTTCCATTCTCTGTTGCACTTAGTTTTTGCCTCCCTACACCTTCGGGTAAACCAAGGACTCGTTTTGGTCTTCCTATTATTTCTGTTTCCCTTGGGAACAAAACTTTCCTCTGCCTCCTTGCACTTTGCTGCCACATATTCCATCATCTCGTTTACTGATTTTCCTACCATTTCTCTGTCCCACTGAACCTCCTGCAGGAAGTTTCTCATACCTGTGTAGTCCCCCCTTTTATAGTTTTATAGTTTGTGTGTGTGTGTGTGTGTGTGTGTGTGTGTGTGTGTGTGTGTGTACGTACTCACCTATTTGTGGTTGCAAGGGTGGATTTACAGCTCCTGGCCCCGCGTCTTCACTGGTCGCTACTAGGGCCACTCTCTCCCTGCTCCATAAGCTTCATTATACCTCTTAAAGCTATGTACGGATCCTGCCTCCTTTACATCACTCTCCAGACTGATCCACTTCCCGACAACTCTATGCCGCTAAAGAAATGCTTCCTAACATCCCTGTAAATCAACTGAGTTTTCAACTTCCAGTTGTGACCCTGTATTGATGTGTCCTATCTTTGAAACATTCTGTTTCTTTCCACCTTGTCAGTTCCTGTATGTCGTTATCATGTCCTTACTCCCTGTCTCTCCTGTCCTCAAGTGTCGTCAAGTCGATTTCCCTTAACCTCTCCTAGGTGGACATGCCCCTTAGCTCCGGGTCTAGTCTTGTTGCAAACCTCTGCACTTTCTCTAATTTCTTGACGTGCTTGACCAGATGTGGGTTCCAAACTGGTGCTGCATACTCTAGTATGGGTCTGACGTACATGGTGTAGTGTCCTGAACGATTCCTTACTGAGGTGTCGGAACGCCTTTGTTAGGTTTGCCAGGCGCCCGTATGCTACAGAAGTTATTTGGTTTATGTGCGCCTGAGAATATGTGCTCGGTATAATACTCGCCCAAGGATTCTTTTTTTTAAGTGAGGTTTGCAGTTTTGCCCCCCCCCCCCTTGCCTGTACTTTGCTGCAGTCTTCTTTCACCTTCCCAATCTTCATGACTTTGAAGTTGGTGGGGTTAAACTCAGGAGCCAGTTGTTCGACCAGGATTGCAGCTTGTCCTTGTTTACATCGTCTGTAAACAAGGACACCTCTAAATCTATCACTTCCGTCAAGTCATTCACATATACCAGATCAGAGAATACTTGTCAGGTATTCTCTGATCCATAAGAGTGCCTTCCATGTTACACCTGCCTGGTCCTCCAACTTTTGCACTAATCTCTTGTGTGGAACTGTGTCGAAAGCCTTCCTACAGTCCAAGAAGATGCAGTCTACACATCCCCTTCTCTCTCTCTCTCTCTCTCCTGTCTTACTTCTATTACCTTGTCGTAAAACTCCAGTAGGTTTGTGACACAGGATTACCCATCGCCGAAACCGTGCTGGTTACCGTGTATTCTCATTCCTTTCTAGATGCTCCATCACTCTTTTCCCTGATAAGCTTCCCCACGACTGTGCATACTATGCATGCATTGTGTTTGTGTGTGTGTGTACATACTCACACACACACACCTATATGTGGTTGCAGGGGCCGAGTCTTAGCTCCTGGCCCCGCCTCTTCACTGGTTGCTACTGGGTCCTCACTCTCCATGGTCCACGTGTGTGTGTTTGTGTGTGTGTGTGTGTGTGAGTGTGTGTGTGTGTGTGTGTGTGTGTGTGAGTGTGTGTGTGTGTGTGTGTGTGTGTGTGTGTGTGTGTGTGTGTGTGTGTGTGTCAGCGTAAAACTGACCAACAACATTTTCTTGTTCTGAGATTTCTCCAACGCGAACCAAGACCCGACCTGGTCTGGGACACCAAAACTCGGCCTGGTCTGGGACACCAAAACTCGGCCTGGTCTGGGACACCAAGACCCGACCTGGTCTGGGACACCAAAACCCGGCCTGGTCTGGGACACCAAAACCCGGCCTGGTCTGGGACACCAAAACTCGGCCTGGTCTGGGACACCAAAACCCGGCCTGGTCTAGGACACCAAAACCCGGCCTGGTCTAGGACACCAAAACCCGGCCTGGTCTGGGACACCAAGACCCGACCTGGTCTGGGACACCACAACCCGGCCTGGTCTGGGACACCAAAACCCGGCCTGGTCTAGGACACCAAAACCCGGCCTGGTCTGGGACACCAAGACCCGACCTGGTCTGGGACACCAAAACCCGGCCTGGTCTGGGACACCAAAACCCGGCCTGGTCTGGGACACCAAAACTCGGCCTGGTCTGGGACACCAAAACCCGGCCTGGTCTGGGACACCAAAACTCGGCCTGGTCTGGGACACCAAGACCCGACCTGGTCTGGGACACCAAAACCCGGCCTGGTCTGGGACACCAAAACCCGGCCTGGTCTGGGACACCAAAACCCGGCCTGGTCTAGGACACCAAAACCCGGCCTGGTCTGGGACACCAAGACCCGACCTGGTCTGGGACACCAAAACCCGGCCTGGTCTGGGACACCAAAACCCGGCCTGGTCTGGGACACAAAGACCCGGCCTGGTCTAGGACGCCAAGACCCGGCCTGGTCTAGGACGCCAAGACCCGGCCTGGGACACCAAGACCCGGCCTGGTCTGGGACACCAAGACCCGGCCTGGTCTGGGACACAAAAACCCGGCCTGGTCTGGGACACCAAAACCCGGTCTGGTCTGGGACACCAAAACCCGGCCTGGTCTGGGACACAAAGACCCGGCCTGGTCTAGGACGCCAAGACCCGGCCTGGTCTAGGACGCCAAGACCCGGCCTGGGACACCAAGACCCGGCCTGGTCTGGGACATCAAGACACGGCCTGGTCTGTGACATCAAGACCCGGCATGGTCTGGGACACCAAGACCCGGCCAGGTCTGGGACACCAAGACCTGGTCTTGTCTGGGACACCAAGACATGGCCTGGTCTGGGACACCAAGACCCGGCCAGGTTTGGGACGCCAAGACCCGGCCTGGTCTGAGACGCCAAGACCCGGCCTGGTCTGGGACGCCAAGACCCGGCCTGGTCTGGGACGCCAAGACCCGGCTTGGTCATGGACACCAAGACCCGGCCTGGTCTGGGACGCCAAGCCCCGGCGTGGTCTGAGACATCAAGACCCGGCCTGGTCTGGGACACCAAGACCCGGCCTGGTCTGAGACATCAAGACCCGGCCTGGTCTGGGACACCAAGGACCGGCCTGGTCTGGAGCACCAAGAACCGGCCTGGTCTGGGACACCAAGACCCGGCCTGGTCAGGGACACCAAGACCCGGCATGGTCTGGGACGCTAAGACCCGGTTTGGTCATGGACACCAAGACCCGGCCTGGTCTGGGACGCCAAGCTCCGGCGTGGTCTGGGACGCCAAAACCCGGCCTGGTCTGGGACGCCAAGACCCGGCCTGGTCTGAGACATCAAGACCTGGCCTGGTCTGGGACACCAAGGCCCGGCCTGGTCTGGGGCACCAAGACCCGGCCTGGTCTGGGACACCAAGACCCGGCCTGGTCAGGGACACCAAGACCCGGCCTGGTCTGAGACGCCAAGACCCGGCTTGGTCATATACACCAAGACCCGGCCTGGTCTGGGAGGCCAAGCCCCGGCGTGGTCTGGGACGCCAAGACCCGGCCTGGTCTGGGACGCCAAGACCCGGCCTGGTCTGGGACACCAAGACCCGGCCTGGTCAGGGACACCAAGACCCGGCCTGGTCTGGGACATCAAAACCCGGCCTGGTCTGGGACACAAAGACCCGGCCTGGTCTGGGACGCCAAGACCCGGCCTGGTCTAGGACGCCAAGACCCGGCCTGGGACACCAAGACCCTTCCTGGTCTGCGACACCAAGACCCGGCCTGGTCTGGGACATCAAGACCCGGCATGGTCTGGGACACCAAGACCCGGCCGGGTCTGGGACACCAAGACCCGGCCTTGTCTGGGACACCAAGACCCGGCCTGGTCTGGGACACCAAGACCCGGCCTGGTTTGGGACGCCAAGACCCGGCCTGGTCTGGGACGCCAAGACCCGGCCTGGTCTGGGACGCCAAGACCCGGCCTGATCTGGGACACCAAGACCCGGTCTGGTCTGAGACAATAAGACCCGGCCTGGTCTGGTGCACCAAGACTCGGCCTGGTCTGGGACACCAAGACCCGGCCTGGTCAGGGACACCAAGACCCGGCCAGGTCTGGGACGCCAAGACCCGGCCTGGTCAGGGACACCAAGACCCGGCCTGGTCTGAGACATCAAGACCCGGCCTGGTCTGGGACACCAAGGCCCGGCCTGGTCTGGGACACCAAGACCCGGCCTGGTCTGGGACACCAAGACCCGGCCTGGTCTGGGACACCAAGACCCGGCCAGGTCTGGGACGCCAAGATCCGGCTTGGTCTGGGAGGCCAAGACCCGGCCTGGTCTGGGACGCCAAGACCCGGCCTGGTCTGGGACACCAAGACCCGGTCTGGTCTGGGACACCAAGACCCGGCCTGGTCATGGACACCAAGACCCGGCCTGGTCTGGGAAGCCAAGCCCCGGCGTAGTTTGGGACGCCAAGACCCGGCCTGGTCTGGGACGCCAAGACCCGGCCTGGTCTGGGACACCAAGACCCGGCCTGGTCAGGGACACCAAGACCCGGCCTGGTCTGGGACATCAAAACCCGGCCTGGTCTGGGACACCAAGACCCTGCCTGGTCTGGGACACCAAGACCCGGCCTGGTCTGGGACACCAAGACTCGGCCTGGTCTGGGACACAAAGACCCGGCATGGTCTGGGACGCCAAGACCCGGCCTGGTCTAGGACGCCAAGACCCGGCCTGGGACACCAAGGCCCGGCCTGGTCTGGGGCACCAAGACCCGGCCTGGTCTGTTACACCAAGACCCGGCCTGGTCTGAGACATCAAGACCCGGCCTGGTCTGGGACACCAAGGCCCGGCCTGGTCTGGGGCACCAAGACCCGGCCTGGTCTGGGACACCAAGACCCGGCCTGGTCTGGGACACCAAGACCCGGCCAGGTCTTGGACGCCAAGACCCGGCTTGGTCTGGGACGCCAAGACCCGGCCTGGTCTGGGACGCCAAGACCCGGCCTGGTCTGGGACACCAAGACCCGGTCTGGTCTGGGACACCAAGACCCGGCCTGGTCATGGACACCAAGACCCGGCCTGGTCTGGGACACCAAGACCCGGCCTGGTCTGGGACACCAAGACTCGGCCTGGTCTGGGACACCAAGACCCGGCATGGTCTGGGACACCAAGACCCGGCCTGGTCTGGGACACCAAGACCCGGCCTGGACTGGGACACCAAGACCCGGCCTGGTTTGGGACGCCAAGACCCGGCCTGGTCTGGGACATCAAGACCCGGCCTGGTTTGGGACACCAAGACCCGACCTGGTCAGGGACACCAAGACCCCGGCCTGGTCTGGGACACCAAGACCCGACCTTGTCTGGGACGCCAAGACCCGACCTGGTCTGGGACGCCAAGACACGGCCTGGTCTGGGACGCCAAGACCCAGCCTGGTCTGGGACACCAAGACCTGGCCTGGTCTGGGACACCAAGACCCGACCTGGTCTGGGACGCCAATACCCGGCCTGGTCTGGGACGCCAAGACCCGGCCTGGTCTGGGACGCCAAGACCCAGCCAGGTCAGGAACACCAAGACCCGGCCTGGGACACCAAGACCCGGCCTGGTCTGGGACACCAAGACACGGCCTGGTCTGGGACACCAAGACCCGACCTGGTCAGGGACACCAAGACCCGGCCTGGTCTGGCACACCAAGACCCGGCCTGGTCAGGGACACCAAGACCCGGCCTGGTCAGGGACACCAAGACCCGGCCTGGTCAGGGACCTAGTCAGAAGGGAGAAGTTATAAATATTCCGGGTCAAGCAGAAAACACACACACACAAATGCATAAAAGTGTAAGCTTGCAGAGGCTCTAAAATCCAGCTATAGCGGAGTGAATCTCTTTTGGCTTCGTTATAAGCTACTGGAACACTTAACCTTGTACCCCAGGCTCGGTCTCATGCATAAATTCACTGGTTTTCGAGAACGCCGGAGCTGAGGGAGGGGTAGGTAGGAGGGGGATGTCTGGGATGGGGAGGTCTGTCCGCCCCCCTTTAAATGAAAGGGGGGGGCGGACCTCCTGTTCTGGGACCCTGAAAATATTGTATATACACTGAGAGATATATACATCTTGGTGTGTATACAATGAGAGATATATACATCGTGGTGTATGTGTCGTGCTGAATAGGTAAAAACTTGCCTTATTCTTGCCGAATAAGGCAATCGAAAATTTGTGTATGCAATAATTTTGAAAAAAAAAAAATCTTTCTAAACCGAACGAAAAAATATATTTCATAGTGTTTTTTATTATTAAATTATTGTTAACTTACCTGAAATATATTTAGTTGGATTAGGCCAAATTAAATTGCACTTGTTATAATAAGGTCAGGTAAATTTTCTAAGGTTCTTTTGGTACAAAATTATTAATTTTTACATTAATATAAATGAAAAAAAATAAACGAATATGTATATGTTGAGAGATATACAACTGTTGGTGTGTATGTATACTGGTTGTATATCCAGTGAGCGCCACCTGTTGTATGTACTGCTATAACAAACAACGTTATCACATCAACGTCAAATTATTTACGTAAAGACAAGACGGTAAGGGCAGTACGTAGGTTGTGACGTCACTGCAACGAAGTGCCACACATCCGATACGTCAGTATCTGACGTTATCAGAGGGGGAGGGAGGGGAAGACTGACGTTGCCAGGGAGGGGAACAATGTTTTCATTTGGCATCCGAGGGGAAATTTTCAGTGGTGACGTCATCAGAGGGGAGCCAGGAAACAAGGATTTATTACGTCATCAGAGAGGGGCTCCGGGATTTTTTAAGGGGGCGGCTGTGAGGGCAAGTCGCCCCCCACAGACCTCCCTCTGACACAGTACATTAGTTCCCTTGACGTAGCTAGTTCATGAGGTAGTTACATGACGTAGCTACTTCTGTAAAATACGTCTATGATAAATGCTACGAGAACCATCACCTGATCTGTGTGTCAGCCAGATCATGTGATGGTCTGAACGGCAAGACCGAGGTCACTCAGCCACACAGATAATGGCCTGTTACAGCCACCACTCAACCACACAGACAATGGTCTGTCACAGCTACCACTCAACCACACAGACAATGGTCTGTCACAGCCACCAATCAACCACACAGACAATGGTCTGTCACAGCTACCACTCAACCACACAGACAATGGTCTGTCACAGCCACCAATCAACCACACAGACAATGGTCTGTCACAGCCACCAATCAACCACACAGACAATGGTCTGTCACAGCCACCAATCAACCACACAGACAATGGTCTGTCACAGCCACCAATCAACCACACAGACAAGGGATACACTCACATATTCCTTACTAATAAAACACCACTCACATCCTCTGTTCCACCTGATAAGAGTCACTGACGAGCGAAACATTGTGGCACAGAGCATCTCTCTACCTACTGTCATTACCACCACCGCTGTCTCACCTCACTTCGCTCACTTTTATAAAGTTAAACTTGACTGTAGAAGTTTGGTTGCAATTTAAGGCGTTCTGGCAGAATTGTTTCTGGTGAGGACGCGACTCTGGAAGCCATAGAACTGCCAGACATCCTGGAGTTTTTGTAGCAGGAAGCCTCGGTGGGAAGTTCTTTGTAAATGTTAGAGGACGGAGGATCAAGCCTGCAATACTACTTGTGTTGCAGGGACACACACATGGAGGGAGGATCAAGCCTGTAACACTTCTTGTGTTGCTTGACACACACATGGAGGGAGGATCAAGCCTGCAATACTACTTGTGTTGCAGGGACACACACATGGAGGGAGTATCAAGCCTGCAACACTACTTGTGTTGCTTGACACACACATGGAGGGAGTATCAAGCCTGCAACACTTGTGTTGCTTGACACACACATGGAGGGAGGATCAAGCCTGCAACACTACTTGTGTTGCAGGGACACACACATGGAGGGAGGATCAAGCCTGCAACACTACTTGTGTTGCTTGACACACACATGGAGGGAGGATCAAGCCTGCAACACTACTTGTGTTGCTTGACACACACATGGAGGGAGTATCAAGCCTGCAACACTACTTGTGTTGCTTGACACACACATGGAGGGAGGATCAAGCCTGCAACACTACTTGTGTTGCTTGACACACACATGGAGGGAGTATCAAGCCTGCAACACTACTTGTGTTGCTTGACACACACATGGAGGGAGTATCAAGCCTGCAACACTACTTGTGTTGCTTGACACACACATGGAGGGAGGATCAAGCCTGCAACACTACTTGTGTTGCTTGACACACACATGGAGGGAGTATCAAGCCTGCAACACTACTTGTGTTGCTTGACACACACATGGAGGGAGGATCAAGCCTGCAACACTACTTGTGTTGCTTGACACACACATGGAGGGAGGATCAAGCCTGGAGGAGAGGTTCTGGGCGGCACTAACAGTCTAGCAGATCACTTCAACACAAGTTTTCCAGCAATGAAGCAGCACGAAGCCGTGATCAAGCAGACTCTTGTTACTGCTTTCCTCAACATGAAGACGATGTTGTGTGGCTAAACTTTTGTATCCACTGTGATGAAGGTGACTGAATGTGAAGGAAGGTGACTGAAGGTGATGTATTTGTGACGTCACAGTTGAAAATGCACTGAAGATGATGAGATGATATGTTCTCCAAGATAACGAAGGTGAACACTCACAGTAACACAGTGAAGGTGAACACTCACAGTAACACAGTGAAGGTGAACACTAACAGCAACACAGTGAAGGTGAACACTCACAGTAACACAGTGAAGGTGAACACTCACAGTAACACAGTGAAGGTGAACACTCACAGTAACACAGTGAAGGTGAACACTAACAGCAACACAGTGAAGGTGAACACTCACAGTAACACAGTGAAGGTGAACACTCACAGAAACACAGTGAAGGTGAACACTCACAGTAACACAGTGAAGGTGAACACTAACAGTAACACAGTGAAGGTGAACACTCACAGTAACACAGTGAAGGTGAACACTCACAGAAACACAGTGAAGGTGAACACTCACAGAAACACAGTGAAGGTGAACACTAACAGTAACACAGTGAAGGTGAACACTCACAGTAACACAGTGAAGGTGAACACTAACAGTAACACAGTGAAGGTGAACACTCACAGTAACACAGTGAAGGTGAACACTCACAACAACACAGTGAAGGTGAACACTCACAGTAACACAGTGAAGGTGAACACTCACAACAACACAGTGAAGGTGAACACTCACAACAACACAGTGAAGGTGAACACTCACAGTAACACAGTGAAGGTGAACACTCACAACAACACAGTGAAGGTGAACACTCACAGTAACACAGTGAAGGTGAACAGTAACAACAACACAGTGAAGGTGAACACTCACAGTAACACAGTGAAGGTGAACACTCACAGTAACACAGTGAAGGTGAACACTAACAGTAACACAGTGAAGGTGAACACTCACAGTAACACAGTGAAGGTGAACACTCACAGTAACACAGTGAAGGTGAACACTAACAACAACACAGTGAAGGTGAACACTCACAGTAACACAGTGAAGGTGAACACTCACAGTAACACAGTGAAGGTGAACACTAACAGTAACACAGTGAAGGTGAACACTCACAGTAACACAGTGAAGGTGAACACTCACAACAACACAGTGAAGGTGAACACTCACAGTAACACAGTGAAGGTGAACACTCACAACAACACAGTGAAGGTGAACACTCACAACAACACAGTGAAGGTGAACACTCACAGTAACACAGTGAAGGTGAACACTCACAACAACACAGTGAAGGTGAACACTCACAGTAACACAGTGAAGGTGAACACTAACAACAACACAGTGAAGGTGAACACTCACAGTAACACAGTGAAGGTGAACACTCACAGTAACACAGTGAAGGTGAACACTAACAGTAACACAGTGAAGGTGAACACTCACAGTAACACAGTGAAGGTGAACACTCACAGTAACACAGTGAAGGTGAACACTCACAACAACACAGTGAAGGTGAACACTCACAACAACACAGTGAAGGTGAACACTCACAGTAACACAGTGAAGGTGAACACTCACAACAACACAGTGAAGGTGAACACTAACAACAACACAGTGAAGGTGAACACTCACAGTAACACAGTGAAGGTGAACACTCACAGTAACACAGTGAAGGTGAACACTAACAGTAACACAGTGAAGGTGAACACTCACAGTAACACAGTGAAGGTGAACACTCACAGTAACACAGTGAAGGTGAACACTCACAGAAACACAGTGAAGGTGAACACTCACAGTAACACAGTGAAGGTGAACACTAACAACAACACAGTGAAGGTGAACACTCACAGAAACACAGTGAAGGTGAACACTAACAGTAACAAAGTGAAGGTGAACACTCACAACAACACAGTGAAGGTGAACACTCACAGTAACACAGTGAAGGTGAACACTCACAGTAACACAGTGAAGGTGAACACTAACAACAACACGGTGAAGGTGAACACTCACAGCAACACAGTGAAGGTGAACACTAACAGCAACACAGTGAAGGTGAACACTCACAGTAACACAGTGAAGGTGAACACTCACAGTAACACAGTGAAGGTGAACACTCACAGTAACACAGTGAAGGTGAACACTCACAGTAACACAGTGAAGGTGAACACTCACAGTAACACAGTGAAGGTGAACACTCACAGTAACACAGTGAAGGTGAACACTCACAGTAACACAGTGAAGGTGAACACTCACAGAAACACAGTGAAGGTGAACACTCACAGTAACACAGTGAAGGTGAACACTAACAGTAACACAGTGAAGGTGAACACTCACAGTAACAGAGTGAAGGTGAACACTAACAGTAACACAGTGAAGGTGAACACTCACAGTAACACAGTGAAGGTGAACACTCACAACAACACAGTGAAGGTGAACACTCACAACAACACAGTGAAGGTGAACACTCACAGTAACACAGTGAAGGTGAACACTCACAACAACACAGTGAAGGTGAACACTAACAGTAACACAGTGAAGGTGAACACTCACAGTAACACAGTGAAGGTGAACACTCACAGTAACACAGTGAAGGTGAACACTCACAGAAACACAGTGAAGGTGAACACTCACAGAAACACAGTGAAGGTGAACACTCACAGAAACACAGTGAAGGTGAACACTCACAGTAACACAGTGAAGGTGAACACTAACAACAACACAGTGAAGGTGAACACTCACAGTAACACAGTGAAGGTGAACACTCAGAGTAACACAGTGAAGGTGAACACTCACAGAAACACAGTGAAGGTGAACACTCACAGTAACACAGTGAAGGTGAACACTCACAGTAACACAGTGAAGGTGAACACTCACAGTAACACAGTGAAGGTGAACACTCACAACAACACAGTGAAGGTGAACACCCACAGTAACACAGTGAAGGTGAACACTCACAACAACACAGTGAAGGTGAACACCCACAGTAACACAGTGAAGGTGAACACTCACAACAACACAGTGAAGGTGAACACTCACAGTAACACAGTGAAGGTGAACACTCACAGTAACACAGTGAAGGTGAACACTCACAGAAACACAGTGAAGGTGAACACTCACAGAAACACAGTGAAGGTGAACACTCACATAAACACAGTGAAGGTGAACACTCACAGAAACACAGTGAAGGTGAACACTCAGAGTAACACAGTGAAGGTGAACACTAACAACAACACAGTGAAGGTGAACACTCACAGTAACACAGTGAAGGTGAACACTCACAGTAACACAGTGAAGGTGAACACTCACAGAAACACAGTGAAGGTGAACACTCACAGAAACACAGTAAAGGTGAACACTCACAGAAACACAGTGAAGGTGAACACTCACAGAAACACAGTGAAGGTGAACACTCACAGTAACACAGTGAAGGTGAACACTCACAGTAACACAGTGAAGGTGAACACTAACAGCAACACAGTGAAGGTGAACACTCACAGTAACACAGTGAAGGTGAACACTCACAGTAACACAGTGAAGGTGAACACTCACAGAAACACAGTGAAGGTGAACACTCACAGTAACACAGTGAAGGTGAACACTCACAGCAACACAGTGAAGGTGAACACTAACAACAACACAGTGAAGGTGAACACTCACAGTAACACAGTGAAGGTGAACACTAACATTAACACAGTGAAGGTGAACACTCATAACAACACAGTGAAGGTGAACACTCACAGTAACGCAGTGAAGGTGAACACTCACAGTAACACAGTGAAGGTGAACACTCACAGAAACACAGTGAAGGTGAACACTCACAGAAACACAGTGAAGGTGAACACTCACAGAAACACAGTGAAGGTGAACACTCACAGAAACACAGTGAAGGTGAACACTCACAGCAACACAGTGAAGGTGAACACTCACAGTAACACAGTGAAGGTGAACACTAACAGCAACACAGTGAAGGTGAACACTCACAGTAACACAGTGAAGGTGAACACTCACAGTAACACAGTGAAGGTGAACACTCACAGAAACACAGTGAAGGTGAACACTCACAGTAACACAGTGAAGGTGAACACTCACAGTAACACAGTGAAGGTGAACACTCACAGTAACACAGTGAAGGTGAACACTAACAGTAACACAGTGAAGGTGAACACTCACAGTAACACAGTGAAGGTGAACACTCACAGAAACACAGTGAAGGTGAACACTCACAACAACACAGTGAAGGTGAACACTCACAGTAACACAGTGAAGGTGAACACTCACAACAACACAGTGAAGGTGAACACTAACAGTAACACAGTGAAGGTGAACACTCACAGTAACACAGTGAAGGTGAACACTCACAGTAACACAGTGAAGGTGAACACTCACAGAAACACAGTGAAGGTGAACACTCACAGAAACACAGTGAAGGTGAACACTCACAGAAACACAGTGAAGGTGAACACTCACAGTAACACAGTGAAGGTGAACACTAACAACAACACAGTGAAGGTGAACACTCACAGTAACACAGTGAAGGTGAACACTCAGAGTAACACAGTGAAGGTGAACACTCACAGAAACACAGTGAAGGTGAACACTCACAGTAACACAGTGAAGGTGAACACTCACAGTAACACAGTGAAGGTGAACACTCACAAGAACACAGTGAAGGTGAACACCCACAGTAACACAGTGAAGGTGAACACTCACAACAACACAGTGAAGGTGAACACTAACAGTAACACAGTGAAGGTGAACACTCACAGTAACACAGTGAAGGTGAACACTCACAGAAACACAGTGAAGGTGAACACTCACAGAAACACAGTGAAGGTGAACACTCACATAAACACAGTGAAGGTGAACACTCACAGAAACACAGTGAAGGTGAACACTCACAGTAACACAGTGAAGGTGAACACTCACAGTAACACAGTGAAGGTGAACACTGAACACTCACAGAAACACAGTGAAGGTGAACACTCACAGAAACACAGTGAATGTGAACACTCACAGTAACACAGTGAAGGTGAACACTCACAGTAACACAGTGAAGGTGAACACTAACAGCAACACAGTGAAGGTGAACACTCACAGTAACACAGTGAAGGTGAACACTCACAGTAACACAGTGAAGGTGAACACTCACAGAAACACAGTGAAGGTGAACACTCACAGTAACACAGTGAAGGTGAACACTCACAGCAACACAGTGAAGGTGAACACTAACAACAACACAGTGAAGGTGAACACTCACAGTAACACAGTGAAGGTGAACACTAATATTAACACAGTGAAGGTGAACACTCATAACAACACAGTGAAGGTGAACACTCACAGTAACGCAGTGAAGGTGAACACTCACAGTAACACAGTGAAGGTGAACACTCACAGAAACACAGTGAAGGTGAACACTCACAGCAACACAGTGAAGGTGAACACTAACAACAACACAGTGAAGGTGAACACTCACAGTAACACAGTGAAGGTGAACACTAACATTAACACAGTGAAGGTGAACACTCACAGAAACACAGTGAAGGTGAACACTCACAGAAACACAGTGAAGGTGAACACTCACAGTAACACAGTGAAGGTGAACACTCACAGTAACACAGTGAAGGTGAACACTAACAGCAACACAGTGAAGGTGAACACTCACAGTAACACAGTGAAGGTGAACACTCACAGTAACACAGTGAAGGTGAACACTAACAGCAACACAGTGAAGGTGAACACTCACAGTAACACAGTGAAGGTGAACACTCACAGTAACACAGTGAAGGTGAACACTCACAGTAACACAGTGAAGGTGAACACTAACAGTAACACAGTGAAGGTGAACACTAGCAGTAAAACAGTGAAGGTGAACACTAACAGTAACACAGTGAAGGTGAACACTAACAGTAACACAGTGAAGGTGAACACTCACAGCAACACTGTGAAGGTGAACACTAACAGTAACACAGTGAAGGTGAACACTAACAGTAACACAGTGAAGGTGAACACTAACAGTAACACAGTGAAGGTGAACACTAACAGTAACACAGTGAAGGTGAACACTAACAGTAACACAGTGAAGGTGAACACTCACAGCAACACAGTGAAGGTGAACACTAACAGTAACACAGTGAAGGTGAACACTCACAACAACACAGTGAAGGTGAACACAAACAGTAACACAGTGAGGGTGAACACTCACAGTAACACAGTGAAGGTGAACACTAACAGTAACACAGTGAAGGTGAACACTAACAGTAACACAGTGAAGGTGAACACTAACAGTAACACAGTGAAGGTGAACACTAACAGTAACACAGTGAAGGTGAACACTAACAGTAACACAGTGAAGGTGAACACTCACAGTAACACAGTGAAGGTGAACACTCACAGTAACACAGTGAAGGTGAACACTCACAGTAACACAGTGAAGGTGAACACTCACAACAACACAGTGAAGGTGAACACTAACAACAACACAGTGAAGGTGAACACTCACAACAACACAGTGAAGGTGAACACTAACAACAACACAGTGAAGGTGAACACTAACAACAACACAGTGAAGGTGAACACTCACAACAACACAGTGAAGGTGAACACTAACAACAACACAGTGAAGGTGAACACTAACAACAACACAGTGAAGGTGAACACTAACAGCAACACAGTGAAGGTGAACATTCACAACAACACAGTGAAGGTGAACACTAACAGCAACACAGTGAAGGTGAACATTCACAACAACACAGTGAAGGTGAACACTAACAACAACACAGTGAAGGTGAACACTAACAGCAACACAGTGAAGGTGAACACTAACAACAACACAGTGAAGGTGAACACTAACAGCAACACAGTGAAGGTGAACATTCACAACAACACAGTGAAGGTGAACATTCACAACAACACAGTGAAGGTGAACATTCACAACAACACAGTGAAGGTGAACACTAACAACAACACAGTGAAGGTGAACACTCACAACAACACAGTGAATGTGAACACTAACAACAACACAGTGAAGGTGAACACTCACAGTAACACAGTGAAGGTGAACACTAACAACAACACAGTGAAGGTGAACACTAACAACAACACAGTGAAGGTGAACACTCACAGTAACACAGTGAAGGTGAACACTAACAACAACACAGTGAAGGTGAACACTAACAACAACACAGTGAAGGTGAACACTCACAGTAACACAGTGAAGGTGAACACTAACAACAACACAGTGAAGGTGAACACTAACAACAACACAGTGAAGGTGAACACTCACAACAACACAGTGAAGGTGAACACTCACAACAACACAGTGAAGGTGAACACTCACAACAACACAGTGAAGGTGAACACTCACAACAACACAGTGAAGGTGAACACTCACAACAACACAGTGAAGGTGAACACTAACAACAACACAGTGAAGGTGAACACTAACAACAACACAGTGAAGGTGAACACTAACAACAACGCCACACAACTGGTCTGGTTCAGCAGTTATCCAGCGCTCAGTTTTATGTTCAATATTTTGAGTAGTGAGACCCCGCCTCGCAACACCTCATTAATGGCCAGGAAAAACTGTATGTAGTGTTGCACGTTCATGCAACACTACATACTATATATCACTGTGTACTACAACACTGTGTACTACAACACTGTGTGCTACAACACTGTGTACTACAACACTGTGTGGTACAACACTGTGTACTACAACACTGTGTGTTACAACACTGTGTGCTACAACACTGTGTGTTACAACACTGTGTACTACAACACTGTGTACTACAACACTGTGTGGTACAACACTGTGTACTACAACACTGTGTGGTACAACACTGTGTGGTACAACGCTGTGTGGTACAACACTGTGTGGTACAACACTGTGTGGTACAACACTGTGTACTACAACACTGTGTGGTACAACACTGTGTACTACAACACTGTGTGGTACAACACTGTGTACTACAACACTGTGTGGTACAACACTGTGTGGTACAACACTGTGTGTTACAACACTGTATGGTACAACACTGTGTGATACAACACTGTGTACTACAACACTGTGTGGTACAACACTGTGTGCTACAACATTGTGTGCTACAACACTATGTGCTACAACACTGCGTGCTACAACACTGTGTGCTCCAACTCTGTTTGCTACAACACTGCGTGCTACAACACTGTGTGCTACAACACTGTGTGCTACAACACTGTGTGCTACAACACTGTGTGCTACAACACTGTGTGCTACAACACTCTGTGCTACAACACTGTGTGCTATAACACTGTGTGCTACAACACAGTGTGCAACAACACTTCGTGCTACAACACTGTGTGCTTCAACACTGTGTGCTACAACACTTCGGGCTACAACACTGTGTGCTACAACACTTCGTGATACAACACTGTGTGCTACAACATTGTATGCTACAACACTGTGTGCTACAACACTGTGTGCAACAACACTTCGTGCTACAACACTGTGTGCTTCAACACTGTGTGCTACAACACTTCGTGCTACAACACTGTGTGCTACAACACTGTGTGCTAAAACACTGTGTGCTAAACACTGTGTGCTACAACACTGTGTGCTACAACACTGTGTGCTACAAAACTGTGTGCTACAACACTGTGTGCTACAACACTGTGTGCTACAACACTGTGTGCTACAACACTGTGTGCTACAACACTGTGTGCTACAACACTGTGTGCTACAACACTGTGTGTTACAACACTGTGTGCTACAACACTTCGTGCTACAACACTGTGTGCTACAACACTGTGTGCTACAACACTGTGGGCTACAACACTGTGTGCTACAACACTGTGTGCTACAACACTTCGTGCTACAACACTGTGTGCTACAACACTGTGTGCTACAACACTGTGTGCTACAACACTGTGTGCTACAACACTGTGTGTTACAACACTGTGTGCTACAACACTGTGTGCTACAACACTGTGTGCTACAACACTGTGTGCTACAACACTGTGTGCTACAACACTGTGTGCTACAACACTGTGTGCTACAACACTGTGTGCTACAACACTCTGTGCTACAACACTGTGTGCTACAACACTGTGTGCTACAACACTTCTTGGTACAACACTGTGTGCTAAAACACTGTGTGCTACAACACTGTGTGCTACAACACTGTGTGCTACAACACTTTGTGCTACAACACTGTGTGCTACAACACTGTGTGTTACAACACTGTGTGCTACAACACTGTGTTCTACAACACTGTGCGATACAACACTTTGTGCTACAACAGTGTGCTACAACACTGTGTGTTACAACACTGTGTGTTACAACACTGTGTGTTACAACACTGTGTGCTACAACACTGTATGCTACAACACTTTGTGCTACAACACTGTGTGCTTCAACACTGTGTGCTACAACACTGTGTGTTACAACACTGTGTGCTGCAACATTGTGTGCTGCAACACTGTGTGCTGCAACAATGTGTGCTGCAACACTGTGTGTTGCAACACTGTGTGCTGCAACACTGTGTGCCACAACACTGTGTGCTACAACACTACGTGTTACAACACTGTGTGCTGCAACACTGTGTGCTGCAACACTGTGTGCTACAACACTGTGTGCTACAACACTGTGTGCTGCAACACTGTGTGCTGCAACACTGTGTGCTGCAACACTGTGTGCTACAACACTGTGTGCTACAACACTGTGTGCTGCAACACTGTGTGCTACAACACTGTGTGCTGCAACACTGTGTGCTGCAACACTGTCTGCTACAACACTACGTGTTACAACACTGTGTGCTACAAAATTGCATGTTACAACACTGCCTGCTACAACACAGTGTGCTACTACACTGTGTGTTACAACACTGTGTGCTACAACACTACGTGTTACAACACTGTGTGCTACAACAATACGTGTTACAACACTGTGTGCTACAACAATGCGTGTTACAACACTGTGTGCTACAACAATACGTGTTACAACACTGTGTGCTACAACACTGTATGCTGCAACACTTCTTGCTACAACACTCTGTGCTACAACACTCTGTGCTGCAACACTGTGTGCTACAACACTGTGTGCTACAACACTGTGCTACAACACTATGCTGCAACACTGTGTGCTACAACACTGTGTGCTACAACACTCTGTGCTACAACACTCTGTGCTACAACACTGTGTGCTACAACACTGTGTGCTACAACACTGTGCTACAACACTCTGTGCTACAACACTCTGTGCTTCAACACTCTGTGCTACAACACTCTGTGCTACAACACTCTGTGCTACAACACTGTGTGCTACAACACTCTGTGCTACAACACTCTGTGCTGCATCACTGTGTGCTACAGCACTGTGTGCTGCAACGCTGTGTGCTACAACACTCTGTGCTACAACACTGTGTGCTACAACTCTGTGTGCTACATCGCTGTGTGCTGCAACACTGTGTACTACAACACTGTATGCTGCAACACTGCATGCTACAACACTCTGTGCTACAACACTGTGTGCTACAACACTGTGTGCTACAACACTCTGTGCTACAACACTCTGTGCTGCAACACTGTGTGCTACAGCACTGTGTGCTACAACACTGTGTGCTACAACACTGTGTGCTACAACACTCTGTGCTGCAACACTGTGTGCTACAACACTGTGTGCTACAACACTGTGTGCTACAACACTGTGTGCTACAGCACTGTGTGCTACAACACAGTGTGCTACAACACTGTGTGCTACAACACTGTGTGCTACAACACTGTGTGCTACAACACTGTGTGCTACAACACACTGTGCTTCTACACTGTGTGCTACAACACTGTGTGCTACAACACTGTGTGCTACAACACTGTGTGCTACAACACTGTGTGCTGCAACACTGTGTCCTACAACACTGTATGCTGCAACACTCTGTGCTACAACACTCTGTGCTACAACACTCTGTGCTACAACACTCTGTGCTACAGCACTGTGTGCTACAACACTGTGTGCTACAACACTGTGTGCTACAACACTGTGTGCTGCAACACTGTGTGCTACAACACTGTGTCCTACAACACTTCGTGCTACAACACTTCGCGCTACAACACTTCGTGGTACAACACTGTGTGCTACAACACTGTGTGCTACAACAATGTGTGCTACAACACTGTGTGCTACAACACTGTGTGCTACAACACTCTGTGCTACAACACTCTGTGCTACAACACTGTGTGCTACAATACAGTGTGCTGCAACACTGTGTGCTGCAACGCTGTACGCTGCAACACTGTATGCTGCAACACTGTGTGCTACAACACTCTGTGCTACAACACTCTGTGCTACAACACTCTGTGCTACAACACTCTGTGCTGCAACACTGTGTGCTACAGCACTGTGTGCTACAACACTGTGTGCTACAACACTGTGTGTTACAACACTGTGTGCTACAACACTGTGTGTTACAACACTGTGTGTTACAACACTGTGTGCTACAACACTGTGTGTTACAACACTGTGTGTTACAACACTGTGTGCTACAACACTGTGTGCTACAACACTGTGTGCTACAACACTGTGTGCTACAACACTGTGTGTTACAACACTGTGTGCTACAACACTGTGTGTTACAACACTGTGTGTTACAACACTGTGTGCTACAACACTGTGTGCTACAACACTGTGTGCTACAACACTGTGTGTTACAACACTGTGTGTTACAACACTGTGTGCTACAACACTGTGTGTTACAACACTGTGTGCTACAACACTGTGTGTTACAACACTGTGTGCTACAACACTGTGTGTTACAACACTGTGTGCTACAACACTCTGTGCTACAACACTCTGTGCTACAACACTCTGTGCTACAACACTGTGTGGTACAACACTCTGTGCTACAACACTGTGTGCTACAACACTCTGTGCTACAACACTCTGTGCTACAACACTCTGTGCTACAACACTGTGTGCTACAACACTCTGTGCTGCAACACTGTGTCCTACAACACTCTGTGCTACAACACTGTGTGCTACAACACTGTGTGCTACAACACTGTGTCCTACAACACTCTGTGCTGCAACACTGTGTGCTACAACACTGTGTGCTACAACACTCTGTGCTACAACACTGTGTGCTACAACACTCTGTGCTGCAACACTGTGTGCTACAACACTGTGTGCTACAACACTCTGTGCTACAACACTCTGTGCTACAACACTCTGTGCTGCAACACTCTGTGCTGCAACACTGTGTGCTACAACACTCTGTGCTACAACACTGTGTGCTTCAACACTGCATGCTGCAACACTGTGTGCTACAACACTGTGTGCTACAACTCTCTGTGCTACATCACTCTGTGCTGCAACACTGTGTGTTACAACACTGTGTGCTACAACACTGTGTGCTACAACACTGTGTGCTACAACACTGTGTGCTACAACACTGTGTGTTACAACACTGTGTGTTACAACACTGTGTGCTACAACACTGTGTGCTACAACACTGTGTGCTACAAAACTGTGTGCTACAACACTGTGTGTTATAACACTGTGTGCTACAACACTGTGTGTTACAACATTGTGTGTTACAACACTGTGTGCTACAACACTGTGTGCTACAACACTGTCTGCTACAACACTGTGTGTTACAACACTGTGTGTTACAACACTGTGTGCTACAACACTGTGTGTTACAACACTGTGTGCTACAACACTGTGTGTTACAACACTGTGTGCTACAACACTCTGTGCTACAACACTCTGTGCTACAACACTCTGTGCTGCAACACTGTGTGCTACAGTACTCTGTGCTACAACACTGTGTGTTACAACACTGTGTGCTACAACACTGTGTGCTACAACACTCTGTGCTACAACACTGTGTGCTACAACACTCTGTGCTACAACACTGTGTGCTACAACACTCTGTGCTGCAACACTGTGTCCTACAACACTCTGTGCTACAACACTGTGTGCTACAACACTGTGTGCTACAACACTGTGTCCTACAACACTCTGTGCTGCAACACTGTGTGCTACAACACTGTGTGCTACAACACTCTGTGCTACAACACTGTGTGCTACAACACTCTGTGCTGCAACACTGTGTGCTACAACACTGTGTGCTACAACACTCTGTGCTACAACACTGTGTGCTACAACACTCTGTGCTACAACACTGTGTGCTACAACACTCTGTGCTGCAACACTGTGTGCTACAACACTCTGTGCTACAACACTGTGTGCTACAACACTGTGTGCTACAACACTGTGTGCTACAACACTCTGTGCTGCAACACTGTGTGCTACAACACTCTTTGCTACAACACTGTGTGCTTCAACACTGTGTGCTACAACACTGTGTGCTACAACACTCTGTGCTACAACACTGTGTGCTACAACACTGTGTGCTGCAACACTGTGTGCTACAACACTGCATGCTGCAACACTGTGTGCTACAACACTGTGTGCTACAACACTGTGTGCTACAACACTTTTGCTACAACACTGTGTGCTACAACACTGTGTGCTACAACACTGTGTGCTACAACACTGTGTGCTACAACACTGTGTGCTACAACACTTCTTGCTACAACACTGTGTGCTACAACACTGTGTGCTACAACACTGTGTGCTACAACACTGTGTGCTACAACACTGTGTGCTACAACACTGTGTGCTACAACACTGTGTGCTACAACACTGTGTGCTACAACACTGTGTGCTACAACACTGTGTGCTACAACACTGTGTGCTACAACACTGTGTGCTACAATACTATGTGGCACAACACTGTTTGCTACAACACTGTGTGCTACAACACTGTGTGCTGCAACACTGCTACAACTCTGTGTGCTATAACACTGTGGGCTGCAACACTGTGTGCTACAACACTTCGTGCTACAAAACTGTGTGGCACAACACTGTGTGCTACAACACTGTGTGCCACAACACTGTGTGCTGCAACACTGTGTGCTACAACTCTGTGTGCTACAACACCTCGTGCTGCAACACTGTGTGCTGCAACACTGTGTGCTGCAACACTGTGTGCTGCAACACCTTCACGCAAAACTTGCGCTCAATATACGAATTTACCTTCTATTTATAGCTCACGAATTTTTCGAATTTAATTACGACCGCTGAGTAGTGGCGCTGCGGAGGTAGGGGAGGCTGATGTGGGGGGGGGAGGGGAATTAGGAAACGTATGTAAGGGGAGGGAGTGAGGGGAGGGAGTGAAGGGAGGGAGTGAGGGCAGTGTGAGGCGAAGGAGTGAGGGGAGTGAGTGAGGGGAGGGTGTGAGGGGAGGGAGTGAGGGGAGGGAGTGAGGGGAAGGATGAGGGGAGGGAGTGAGGGGAGGGAGTGAGGGGAGGGAGTGAGGGGTGGGAGTGAGGGGAGGGAGTGAGGGGAGGGAGGAAAGAGGGCGTTAACACGTAATGCTGGACAAAGGAACAGTCCACACGGAAGAACGAGAGAGGAAAGAGAGAGAGAGAGAGAGAGAGAGAGAGAGAGAGAGAGAGAGAGAGAGAGAGAGAGAGAGAGAGAGAGAGAGAGAGAGTTTACGCGAATACTTTTACCGCGATCAGTGTAATTAATCGCCCTCGTGAGTCTTTTCCGCGAGAGCGAGCCTTCTAGAGGTCTGAAAGTCTGGTCGCGGCTGAAGCGGCCGTAGCGGAGCGAGCAGCCCAGGACCACGGCCCAGGACCACGGCCCAGGACAATGGTCCTGCCCGGTATAACTTTTAAGGCGAGACATAGTGTGTGTACCTTTTGCAACGGTCTTGAGGCGGGTACTTGGGTTTCCAACGGGAACGACGGTTCTAACGGTCAATGTTATTCATTAGTTCTAACGGTTTATAACGGATTCAACAGTCTGAACAGGTTGATCAGTCCCCTGGCTTACGAGTCCTCTGGCTCACCAGTCTCCTGGCTTACCAGTTCCCTGGCTTACCAGTCCCCTGGCTTGCCAATCCCCTGGCTTACCAGTCCCCTAGTTTACCAGTTCCCTGGTTTACCAGTCCCCTGGCTTACCAGTCCCCTGGTTTACCAGTCCCCTGGCTTACCAGTCCCCTGGCTTGCCAATTCCCTGGCTTACCAGTCCCCTAGTTTACCAGTCCCCTGGTTTACCAGTCCCCTGGTTTACCAGTCCCCTGGCTTATCAGACCCCTGGCTTACCAGTCCCCTGGCTTACCAGTTCCTTGGCTTACCAGTCCTCTGACTTACCAGTCCCCTAGCTTATCAGTCCCCTTGCTGGCCAGTCCCCTGGCTTGCTAGTCCCTTGGCTTACCAGCCCTCTGGCTTACCAGTCCCCTAGCTTACCAGTCCCCTGGCTGGCCAGCCCCCTGGCTTACCAGTCCCATGGCTTGCCAATCCCCTGGCTTACCAGTCCCCTAGTTTACCAGTCCTTTGGTTTACCAGTCCCCTGGCTTACCAGTCCCCTGGCTTACCAGTTTCCTGGCTTACCAGTCCCCTGGCTTGCCAATCCCCTGGCTTACCAGTCCCCTAGTTTACCAGACCCCTGGTTTACCAGTCCCCTGGTTTACCAGTCCCCTGGTTTACTAGTCCCCTGGCTTATCGGAGCCCTGGCTTACCAGTCCCCTGGTTTACCAGTCCCTTGGATTACCAGTCCTCCTACTTACCAGTCCCCTAGCTTATCAGTCCCCTGGCTGGCCAGTCCCCTGGTTTGCCAGTCCCTTGGCTTACCAGTCCTCTGGCTTACCAGTCCCCTAGCTTACCAGTCCCCTGGCTTACCAGCTCCCTGGCTTACCAGTCCCCTGGCTTGCCAATCCTCTGGCTTACCAGTCCTCTGGCTTACCAGTCCCCTGGCTTACCAGTCCCCTGGCTTGCCAATCCCCTGGCTTACCAGTCCCCTGGTTTACCAGTCCCCTGGCTTGCCAGTTCCCTGGCTTACCAGCCACCTGGCTTACCAGCCCCCTGGCTTGCCAATCCCCTGGCTTACCAGTCCCCTAGTTTACCAGTCCCCTGGTTTACCAGTCCCCTGGTTTACCAGTCCCCTGGTTTACCAGTCCCCTGGTTTACCAGTCCCCTGGCTTATCGGACCCCTGGCTTACCAGTCCCCTGGTTTACCAGTCCCTTGGCTTACCAGTCCTCCTACTTACCAGTCCCCTAGCTTATCAGTCCCCTGGCTGGCCAGTCCCCTGGTTTGCCAGTCCCTTGGCTTACCAGTCCTCTGGCTTACCAGTCCCCTAGCTTACCAGTCCCCTGGCTTACCAGCTCCCTGGCTTACCAGTCCCCTGGCTTGCCAATCCTCTGGCTTACCAGTCCTCTGGCTTACCAGTCCCCTGGCTTACCAGTCCCCTGGTTTACCAGTCCCCTGGCTTGCCAGTTCCCTGGCTTACCAGCCACCTGGCTTACCAGCCCCCTGGCTTACCAGTCCCCTGGCTTACCAGTATCCTGGCTCACCAGTACCCTGGTTTACCAGTCCCCTGGCTTACCAGTACCCTGGTTTACCAGTCCCCTAATTTACCAGTCCCCTGGTTTACCAGTCCCCTGGTTTACCAGTCCCCTGGTTTAACAGTTCCCTGGCTTACCAGTCCCCTGGTTTACCAGTCCCCTGGTTTACCAGTCCCCTGGTTTAACAGTTCCCTGGCTTACCAGTCCCCTGGTTTACCAGTCCCCTGGTTTACCAGTCCCCTGGTTTAACAGTTCCCTGGTTTACCAGTCCCCTGGTTTACCAGTCCCCTGGCTTACCAGTCCCCTGGTTTACCAGTCCCCTGGTTTACCAGTTCCCTGGCTTACCAGTCCCCTGGTCTGCCAGTCCCCTGGCTTACCAGTCCCCTGGCTTACCAGTTCCCTGGTTTACCAGTCCCCTGGCTTACCAGTCCCCTGGTTTACCAGTCCCCTGGTTTACCAGTTCCCTGGCTTACCAGTCCCCTGGTCTGTCAGTCCCCTGGCTTACCAGTCCCCTGGCTTACCAGTCCCCTGGTTTACCAGTCCCCTGGTTTACCAGTTCCCTGGCTTACCAGTCCCCTGGTCTGCCAGTCCCCTGGCTTACCAGTCCCCTGGCTTACCAGTTCCCTGGTTTACCAGTCCCCTGGCTTACCAGTCCCCTGGTTTACCAGTCCCCTGGTTTACCAGTTCCCTGGCTTACCAGTCCCCTGGTCTGTCAGTCCCCTGGCTTACCAGTCCCCTGGCTTACCAGTTCCCTGGCTTACCAGTCCCCTGGCTTACCAGTCCCCTGGTTTACCAGTCCCCTGGCTTACCAGTCCCCTGGTTTACCAGTCCCCTGGCTTACCAGTCCCCTGGTTTACCAGTCCCCTGGTTTACCAGTCCCCTGGCTTACCAGTCCCCTGGCTTACCAGTCCCCTGGCTTACCAGTCCCCTGGTTTACCAGTCCCCTGGCTTACCAGTCCCCTGGTTTACCAGTCCCCTGGTTTACCAGTCCCCTGGTTTACCAGTCCCCTGGTTTACCAGTCCCCTGGTTTACCAGTCCCCTGGTTTACCAGTCCCCTGGCTTACCAGTCCCCTGGCTTACCAGTCCCCTGGCTTACCAGTCCCCTGGTTTACCAGTCCCCTGGTTTACCAGTCCCCTGGCTTACCAGTCCCCTGGTTTACCAGTCCCCTGGTTTACTAGTCCCCTGGCTTATCGGAGCCCTGGCTTACCAGTCCCCTGGTTTACCAGTCCCCTGGTTTACTAGTCCCCTGGCTTATCGGAGCCCTGGCTTACCAGTCCCCTGGTTTACCAGTCCCCTGGTTTACCAGTCCCCTGGTTTACCAGTCCCCTGGTTTACCAGTCCCCTGGTTTACCAGTCCCCTGGTTTACCAGTCCCCTGGCTTACCAGTCCCCTGGCTTACCAGTCCCCTGGCTTACCAGTCCCCTGGTTTACCAGTCCCCTGGTTTACCAGTCCCCTGGCTTACCAGTCCCCTGGTTTACCAGTCCCCTGGTTTACTAGTCCCCTGGCTTATCGGAGCCCTGGCTTACCAGTCCCCTGGTTTACCAGTCCCCTGGTTTACCAGTCCCCTGGCTTACCAGTCCCCTGGTTTACCAGTCCCCTGGTTTACCAGTCCCCTGGCTTACCAGTCCCCTGGTTTACCAGTCCCCTGGTTTACCAGTCCCCTGGCTTACCAGTCCCCTGGTTTACCAGTCCCCCGTATGAAATACTTGATTCCTATAAATAGATGTCAGCTAAAATTATGTGAGTTTGTGGACTGGTGACTCAGCTGGTGATCCAGCTGATGACCCAGCTGGTGATACAGCTGGTAGCCTAGCTGGTTATACAGCTGGTGATCTAGCTAGCAATCTAGCTGATGACACACCTGGTGACACACCTGGTGACCAAGCTGGTGATCCAGCTGTTGACCCAGCTGATGACATAGTTGATGACACAGCTGGTGATCCAGCTGGTGATCCAACTAGTGATGTAGCTAGTAACCCAGCTGGCGATCCAGCTGATGACCCAGCTGGTAACGCAGCTGATGATCTGACTGGTGATACAGTTGGTGGCTCATCTGGCCATCGAGCTAGTGATCCAGTTGGTGACCCAGCTGGTGATCATGCAGTCAAGGGCCAGAAATAAACACACGTTACACACGCGATAGCTATAAACACACGAGCAGAGAGAGAGAGAGAACCTAGTAGCGATCAGTGAAGAGGCGGGGCCAGGCGCTGAGTCTCGACCCCTGCAACCACAATTAGGTGAGCACAATTAGGTGAGTACACACACAGAAAGTTAACAGAACGTTCGAGTGCTCAGAACCGTCGTAATGACACTTAACGAATTTAGGGAATTTAAGCAAAGTAAGGGAAGGACACAGGTCAGAACCATCTTAACAGATGCTGCAAAAATTCTTGGATATCGATGCGATCTTAAGATTATCTTAAGATCTTCTTAGGATCATCTTACGGTCGCCTTAAAATCACGTTACTGTCGTCTCATAAGAACATAAGAAAGAAGGAACACTGCAGCAGGCCTACTGACCCAAGTGGAGCAAGTCCATGTTTCCCCCTCGGATTAGACCAATGACCCACACCCCGGATTATCCCAATGGCCCACCCAGCCTGGTCATCTCCACTCAAGGATGGAGCACTGCACCAGACCCAGCAGCACAAGCTAGTCAGGTCAACTCACACCCACCCACACCCACTCATGTATTTATCTAACCTATTTTTAAAACTACACAACTTCTTAGCCTCAATAACTGTACTCGGGAGTTTGTTCCACTCATCCACAACTCTATTACCAAACCAGTGCTTTCCTATATCATTCCTGAATCTGAATTTTTCTAACTTGAAACCATTGCTGCGAGTCCTGTCATGGCTGGAAATTTTCAGCACACTATTTACATCCCATTTATTTATTTCTGTTTTCCATTTATACACCTCGATCATATCCCCCCTAAATCTACGCCTTTCGAGAGAGTGCAGATTCAGGGCCTTCAGTCTATCCTCATAGGGAAGATTTCTGATACATGGGATCATCTTTGTCTTCCTCCTTTGTACGTTTTCCAGAGCATTTATATCCATTCTGTAATACGGTGACCAGAACTGAGCAGCATAGTCTAAATGAGGCCTAACCAAGGATATATAGAGTTGAAGAACAACCTGAGGACTTCTATTATTTATACTTCTATATATGAAGCCAAGAATTCTGTTAGCTTTATTGCGAAAACTAATGCACTGTTGTCTTGGTTTTAAATTACTGCTAACCAGAACTCCTAAATCCTTTTCGCAATCAGTAGTATTAAGATCTACATTATTTAGTTTATATGTGGCATGGTTATTTAACTGTCCAACATTTAGAACTTTGCATTTGTCAATATTAAACTGCATCTGCCACTTCTCCGGCCATTGCGTCAGTCTATTCAAATCATCCTGGAGTGCTCTAATGTCCTCATTAGAATGAATTGGACGGCCTATTTTAGTGTCATCAGCAAATTTGCTTATGTCGCTATTTATTCCCTCATCTATGTCGTTTATGTAAATTGTGAACAACAACGGGCCCAACACTGACCCCTGAGGAACACCGCTTGTGACGTGCCCCCATTCTGATTTCTCTCCATTTATGCAAACTCTCTGCTGTCTATTTGTCAGCCATGCCTCTACCCAGGAAAAAATTTCTCCTCCTATTCCATGTGCCCTAAGTTTCCTCAATAGCCTCTGGTGTGGAATTCTGTCGGAAGCCTTACTGAAGTCCATATACACAATATTATATTCATTACCATGATCTACCTCCTCAAACACCTTAGTGAAAAAAGTTAGTAAATTCGTAAGACAGGAACGCCCCTTTGTAAAACCGTGTTGAGAATCATTAATCAATCTGTGCCTGTCAAGATGGCTACGAATTGTTTCTGCAATTATTGATTCCATAAATTTTCCCACTATGGAGGTAAGGCTTATTGGTCTATAGTTCGAAGCCAAGGACCTGTCACCTGCCTTGTAAATAGGTATTACATTTGCCATTTTCCACTTATCAGGCACTATGCCAGTTTGTAGTGATATGTTAAAAAGATTAGCCAAAGATATGCTAAGTTCCTCTTTACATTCCTTTAACACCCTTGCAAACAGTTCATCAGGACCTGGGGATTTGTTAGGTTTTAGTTTCTCTATTTGTCTGAGGACCATGTCACTAGTTACTGCAATCGTACATAGTTTATTATCATCCTGTTCTACTTAATCTATTATTTCAGGAATATCGCTAGTATTTTCCTGGGTGAAAACTGAGAGGAAGTAGGTATTTAGAATTTCACACATATCTTTATCACTGTCAGTGATCTGACCAGAGTTACTCTTAAGTGGGCCAATCTTGTCCCTAACCTTACTTCTGTATACCTGAAAGAACCCTTTTGGGTTAGTCTTTGAATTCCTTGCGACCTTAGCTTCATAATCCCTTTTTGCTTTTCTTATTCCTTTCTTTATTTCTCTCTTTAATTGAATATATTGATTTCTTAACTGCCCATCCCCTCTTTTGATATGCCTATATATGCCTCTCTTTTAACCAATGAGATGTTTTAATCTATTGTTCATCCATTTGGGATCATTTTTGTTAGATCTGATTTCCCTACTCGGAACAAAAGTTTTCTGGGCAGCTAGAACTATGCTCTGAAAAACGTCATATTGGCAACCAAGATCACCTACCTGACCCATAGTCAGGACATCCCAATTTAGCCCACCCAAGTAATTTTTCAGTCCCATGAAGTCGGCCAAGCCTAAATCTGGGACAGAGATTTGATTGCAGTTATCTGGGTAATTCCATGATATATTGAAACTAAGTGATTTGTGATCACTTTCCCCAAGCTCATCATTAACCTCAAGATTATTAATTAGTGAATCTTTGTTGGCAGATTGTTTCCTCTAGTTGGTTCTGTCACAACCTGTTCTAAAAAGCAGTCCTGAACCGTATCAAGAAAGTCACTAGACTCAAGATTTCCTGTCATATTGTTCCAATCAGTTTGTCTTAAGTTAAAATCTCCCATTATCACAA
>NC_091345.1:18898288-18900788 GCF_038502225.1 Cherax quadricarinatus
GTGTGTTGCAGCGACCGTCCACCAGCAAGGTGTGTGTTGCATCGACCGTCCACCAGCAAGGTGTGTGTTGCAGCGACCGTCCACCAGCAAGGTGTGTGTTGCAGGGACCGTCCACCAGCAAGGTGTGTGTTGCAGCGACTGTCCACCAGCAAGGTGTGTGTTGCATCGACCGTCCACCAGCAAGGTGTGTGTTGCAGCCACCATCCTCCAGCAAGGTGTGTGTTGCAGGGACCGTCCACCAGCAAGGTGTGCGTTGCAGGGACCGTCCACTAGCAAGGTGTTGCAGGGACTGTCCACTAGAAAGGTGTGTGTTGCAGGGACCGTCCACCAGCAAGGTGTGTATTGCAGGGACCGTCCACCAGCAAGGTGTTGCAGGGACTGTTCACCAGCAAGGTGTGTGTTGCAGGGACCGTCCACCAGCAAGGTGTGTGTTGCAGGGACTGTCCACCAGCAAGGTGTGTGTTGCAGGGACCGTCCACCAGCAAGGTGTGTGTTGCAGGGACCGTCCACCAGCAAGGTGTGTGTTGCAGGGACCGTCCATCAGCAAGGTGTGTGTTGCAGCGACCGTCTACCAGCAAGGTGTGTGTTACAGGGACCGTCCACCAGCAAGGTGTGTGTTGCAGGGACCGTCCACCAGCAAGGTGTGTGTTGCAGCGACTGTCCACCAGCAAGGTGTGTGTTGCATCGACCGTCCACCAGCAAGGTGTGTGTTGCAGCGACCGTCCACCAGCAATGTGTGTGTTGCAGGGACCGTCCACCAGCAAGGTGTGTTGCAGCGACCGTCCACCATCAAGGTGTGTGTTGCAGCGATCGTCCACCAGCAAGGTGTGTGTTGCAGGGACCGTCCACCAGCAAAATGTGTGTTGCAGGGACCGTCCACCAGCAAGGTGTGTGTTGCAGGGACCGTCCACCAGCAAGGTGTGTGTTACAGTGACCGTCCACCAGCAAAGTGTGTGTTGCTGGGACCGTCCACCAGCAAGGTGTGTGTTGCAGGGACCGTCCACCAGCAAGGTGTTGCAGGGACTGTCCACCAGCAAGGTGTGTGTTGCAGGGACCGTCCACCAGCAAGGTGTGTGTTGCAGGGACCGTCCACCAGCAAGGTGTGTGTTGCAGCGACCGTCCACCAGCAAGGTGTGTGTTACAGGGATCGTCCACCAGCAAGGTGTGTGTTGCAGGGACCGTCCACCAGAAAGGTGTTGCAGGGACCGTCCACCAGCAAGGTGTGTGTTGCAGGGACCGTCCACCAGCAAGGTGTGTGTTGCAGCGACCGTCCACCAGCAAGGTGTGTGTTGCATCGACCGTCCACCAGCAAGGTGTGTGTTGTAGCGACCGTCCACCAGCAAGGTGTGTGTTGCAGGGATCGTCCACCAGCGAAGTGTGTGTTGCAGCGACCGTCCACCAGCAAGGTGTGTGTTGCAGCGACCGTCCACCAGCAAGGTGTGTGTTGCAGGGACCGTCCACCAGCAAGGTGTGTGTTGCAGCGACCGTCCACCAGCAAGGTGTGTGTTGCAGCGACCGTCCACCAGCCAGGTGTGTGTTGCAGCGACCGTCCACCAGCAAGGTGTGTGTTGCAGGGACCGTCCACCAGCAAGGTGTGTGTTGCAGCGACCGTCCACCAGCAAGGTGTGTGTTGCAGGGACCGTCCACCAGCAAGGTGTGTGTTGCAGGGACCGTCCACCAGCAAGGTGTGTGTTGCAGTGACCGTCCACCAGCAAGGTGTGTGTTGCAGGGACCGTCCACCAGCAAGGTGTGTGTTGCAAAGACCGTCCACCAGCAAGGTGTGTGTTGCAGGGACCGTCCACCAGCAAGGTGTGTGTTGCAGGGACCGTCCAC
This sequence comes from Cherax quadricarinatus, assembly GCF_038502225.1. Taxonomy (NCBI): domain Eukaryota; kingdom Metazoa; phylum Arthropoda; class Malacostraca; order Decapoda; family Parastacidae; genus Cherax; species Cherax quadricarinatus. The sequence continues at coordinate 18,900,122 of NC_091345.1, forward strand.
CAGCAAGGTGTGTGTTGCAGGGACCGTCATCCAGCAGGAAGGTGTGTGTTGCAGGGACCGTCCACCAGCAAGGTGTGTGTTGCAGGGACCGTCAACCAGCAAGGTGTGTGTTGCAGGGACTGTCCACCAGCAAGGTGTGTGTTGCAGGGACCGTCCACCAGCAAGGTGTGTGTTGCAGGGACCGTCCACCAGCAAGGTGTGTGTTGCAAGGACCGTCCACCAGCAAGGTGTGTGTTGCAAGGACCGTCCACCAGCAAGGTGTGTGTTGCAGGGACTGTCCACCAGCAAGGTGTGTGTTGCAGGGACCGTCCACCAGCAAGGTGTGTGTTGCAACGACCGTCCACCAGCAAGGTGTGTGTTGCAGGGACCGTCCACCAGCAAGGTGTGTGTTGCAGGGACCGTCAACCAGCAAGGTGTGTGTTGCAGGGACTGTCCACCAGCAAGGTGTGTGTTGCAGGGACCGTCCACCAGCAAGGTGTGTGTTGCAGGGACCGTCCACCAGCAAGGTGTGTGTTGCAGGGACCGTCCACCAGCAAGGTGTGTGTTGCAGGGACCGTCCACCAGCAAGGTGTGTGTTGCAAGGACCGTCCACCAGCAAGGTGTGTGTTGCAAGGACCGTCCACCAGCAAGGTGTGTGTTGCAAGGACCGTCCACCAGCAAGGTGTGT
>NC_091345.1:18903288-18920788 GCF_038502225.1 Cherax quadricarinatus
ACACACACACACACACACACACACACACACACACACACAGTGCGGAACAGGATCCTCCAAGAGAAACCACGATTGAAAAGTTCGGAAGAGTACAAGAAGGTGTTCCTAGACAGAGACAGAACACAAACAGAGAGAAAGCAGCTGAGGGAAAGGACAAAAAAGCGAAAGGAGCTAGGAAAGGAGACAAGGATGGAACCAGCAGAGGTCAGTCAGAGCAGAACAGAGCAGCAAGGGCAAGCACACACACAACTATCCTCAGAACCCCACAACCTATCATACCATCCCAACACACAATACAATCCATACCCACAGCTTCCACCCAACCCCCAACTATAGAATCCCACAGTAAGCTACCAAGTCTCCCACCCCCACAGGCCTCCCAAACCACAGTGTTAGAAATGAAACTGAAGGTATGGTACACAAACGCTGATGGAATAACAAACAAGTGGGAGGAGTGGCACGAAAGAGTCAAAGAGGCATCACCAGACATCATAGCGATCACAGAAACCAAGCTTACAGGTATGATAACAGATGCCATCTTTCCAGCGGGATACCAGATCCTGAGAAAAGACAGAAGGAACATTGGGGGTGGAGGAGTGGCATTGCTGATCAAACACCTATGGAATTTTGATGAGCTGGAGAGAGGAGACAGCGCAGAAGAAAGTGATTACATAGCGGGAACGCTTCACTCTGGTGGTCCAAAGGTGATAATTGCAGTGATGTATAACCCACCCCAGAACAGCAGGAGGCCAAGGCAAGAGTATGACGAGAGCAATAGAGCGATGGTTGACACACTGGCTGCAGTGGCGAGAAGAGCTCATGCATGCAGGGCAAAGCTCCTGATCATGGGTGACTTTAACCACAAGGAGATCGAATGGGAGAACTTGGAGCCACATGGGGGCCAAGATACATGGAGGGCTAAGATGATGGAGGTGGTACTGGAAAATTTCATGTACCAACACGTAAGGGACACTACAAGAGAGAGAGGAGAGGATGAACCAGCAAGACTGGACTTAGTATTCACCTTGAGTAGTGCAGATATTGAGGACATCACATATGAAAGACCCCTTGGGGCCAGCGATCATGTGGTTTTGAGCTTCGAATACACAGTAGAGCTACAAGTGGAGGGGGAAGCAGGAAGGCAAAGACAAATGAAACCAAACTACAGGAAAGGGGACTACACAGGAATTAGGAACTTCCTGAATGAGGTTCAGTGGGACAGAGAACTGGCAGGGAAGCCAGTTAATGAGATGATGGAATATGTAGCAACAATGTGCAAGGAGGCTGAGGAGAGGTTTGTACCCAAGGGTAACAGGAATAATGAAAAAGCCAGGATGAGCCCATGGTTCACCCAAAGATGCAAGGAGGCAAAAACCAAGTGTGCTAGGGAATGGAAGAAATATAGAAGGCAAAGGACCCAGGAGAATAAGGAGAACAGTCGTAGAGCCAGAAACGAATATACACAGATAAGAAGGGAGGCCCAACGTCAATATGAAAACGACATAGCAGCAAAAGCCAAATCTGACCCGAAGCTGTTATACAGCCACATCAGGAAGAAAACAACCGTTAAGGACCAGGTAATCAGGCTAAGGAAGGAAGGAGGAGAGACAACAAGAAATGACCGTGAAGTATGTGAGGAACTCAACAAGAGATTCAAAGAAGTGTTCACAGAGGAGACAGAAGGGGCTCCAGAAAGACGGAGAGGTGGGGTACACCACCATGTGCTGGACACAGTACACACAACCGAGGAAGAAGTGAAGAGGCTTCTGAGTGAGCTAGATACCTCAAAGGCAATGGGGCCAGATAACATCTCTCCATGGGTCCTGAGAGAGGGAGCAGAGGCGCTATGTGTACCCCTAACAACAATATTCAATACATCTATCGAAACAGGGAGATTGCCTGAAGCATGGAAGACAGCAAATGTAGTCCCAATCTTTAAAAAAGGAGACAGACATGAAGCACTAAACTACAGACCAGTGTCACTGACATGTATAGCATGCAAAATCATGGAAAAGATTGTCAGGAGAAGAATGGTGGAACATCTAGAAAGGAATGATCTCATCACCAGCAGCCAACATGGTTTCAGAGATGGGAAATCCTGTGTCACAAACCTACTGGAGTTCTATGACATGGTGACAGCAGTAAGACAAGAGAGAGAGGGGTGGGTGGATTGCATTTTCTTGGACTGCAAGAAGGCTTTTGACACAGTACCACACAAGAGATTAGTGCAAAAACTGGAGGACCAAGCAGGGATAACAGGGAAGGCACTGCAATGGATCAGGGAATACTTGTCAGGAAGACAGCAGCGAGTAATGGTACGTGGCGAGGTGTCAGAGTGGGCACCTGTGACCAGCGGGGTCCCACAGGGGTCAGTCCTAGGACCAGTGCTGTTTCTGGTATTTGTGAACGACATGACGGAAGGAATAAACTCCGAGGTGTCCCTGTTTGCAGATGACGTGAAGTTGATGAGAAGAGTTCATTCGATCGAAGACCAGGCAGAACTACAAAGGGATCTGGACAGGCTGCAGACCTGGTCCAGCAACTGGCTCCTGGAGTTCAATCCCACCAAGTGCAAAGTCATGAGGATTGGGGAAGGGCAAAGAAGACCGCAGACGGAGTACAGTCTAAGGGGCCAGAGACTACAAACCTCACTCAAGGAAAAAGATCTTGGGGTGAGTATAACACCAGGCACATCTCCTGAAGCGCACATCAACCAAATAACTGCCGCAGCATATGGGCGCCTGGCAAACCTCAGAACAGCATTCCGACATCTTAATAAGGAGTCGTTCAGGACCCTGTACACCGTGTACGTTAGGCCCATATTAGAGTATGCGGCACCAGTTTGGAACCCACACCTAGCCAAGCATGTAAAGAAACTAGAGAAAGTGCAAAGGTTTGCAACAAGACTAGTCCCAGGGTTAAGAGGTATGTCCTATGAGGAGAGGTTAAGGGAAATCAACCTGACGACACTGGAGGACAGGAGAGATAGGGGGGACATGATAACGACTTACAAAATACTGAGAGGAATTGACAAGGTGGACAAAGACAGGATGTTCCAGAGACTGGACACAGTAACGAGGGGACACAGTTGGAAGCTGAAGACACAGATGAATCAAAGGGATGTTAGGAAGTATTTCTTCAGCCACAGAGTGTCAGGAAGTGGAATAGTTTGGGAAGCGATGTAGTGGAGGCAGGATCCATACATAGGTTTAAGCAGAGGTACGATAAAGCTCATGGTTCAGGGAGAGTGACCTAGTGGCGACCAGTGAAGAGGCGGGGCCAGGAGCTTGGACTCGACCCCTGCAACCTCAACTAGGTGAGTACAACTAGGTGAGTACACACACACACACACACTCAAAATCACACTCCCTCGCTCTCTCGATTACTCTCCCTCACTCTATCTTGTGTCTTACTTCTGCTGCCTTGTTACAGACAGAACTCAAGTAGGATTATGAGGCAGGATTTACCAACTCTGAAGCCGTGTTTCTCTGTGTTCGTCCCTCTTAAACATAATGATCCTGTATGTTGTTATCATGTCCCCTCTCTTCCTCCTCTTTCTCTTACCTTATATGCTATCATGTCTCAACTCTTCCTCCTCTCAGCTCTCTTGAATTCTTGTTACGTTCTTCTGGTTACTTTTTTTTAGACGTGAGCGTCAGATCAACGATGTGACGCTCACGTCACATCGTTGTCCACAGGTCCGTGTTGGAAACATTCAGGGCCTCCAAGATAAATTTTAGATGAATGGTTCAGAGAACCGACATGTTGATAAATTAGACACATATGCAACTCTTGGGTATCTTTATTGAGGAAACGTTTCGCCACACAGTGGCTTCATCAGTCCATACAAAGGAGAAACTTGAAGAACAGGAGGAGAATGAGGTAATCAGTCCCTCAGCCTTGAGTCGATGTGGTCAGTCCATCAATCTTGAAAAGAATATGGTATATGAGCGGAGAAGCAGCTTATAAACCGTAGACAGGTGAGGAGCTGCTTCTCCGCTCATATACCGTATTCTATTCAAGATTGATGGACTGACCACATCGACTCAAGGCTGAGGGACTGATTACCTCATTCTCCTCCTGTTCTTCAAGTTTCTCCTTTGTATGGACTGATGAAGCCACTGTGTGGCGAAACGTTTCCTCAATAAAGATACCCAAGAGTTGCATATGTGTCTAATTTATCAAGATAAATTTTACCAGGCGGTGCAAGACTACTTTGGGAACCCTGGGTGCAGGCTGAGGCTTCTCTCAGAACTGAGAATTTGAAGTCCAGTAAAGTCAAAATAAACGTTTAATAGGTTTAAAAAAGTCCTTCAAATTAAAAGCTTAATATTTATTTAGACTACTTAGTGAAATGAGTTTTTTTTTTTATTTTGACTGAAAAAAAATCTAATAACACTGTCAAAATCAATTTCTCAGGCAATGTTTGATTCAATACTCAGTCTTGCTAAATGTACAAGTCGGGTTTGACACAGTAGATATATCTGAGTTTGCTAAAAGATCTTTCTGCTGACGTTACTGTTGCTGGAATTGTCAACAATATTCTCAAACTAAGAGAAACTGACAGCCGGGCCCGGGACCAATGTACCGAGGAAATGGTATGGTGATACCGACAAGATGTGGAAAAAGACACTTATGTACAGTTCAGGACATTTATTAAAGGAAACGTTTCGCCACGAGTGGCTTCTTCAGTCCTAATACAGAGAAAACTAAGAAAACATTTATATATATAGTGGCAGGAGTCAGGTGAGGTGACGCGTGGGTAGAGGTGGTAGTAGTAGTAGTAGTAGTAGTAGTAGTAGTAGTAGTAGTAGTAGTAGTAGTAGTAGTAGTAGTAGTAGTAGTAGTAGTAATGGAACTAAGGAGGTGAGGCTAGAGAGGGACCTGCTGGCATCAAGTAACACCAGTTCCCAGGATGGGTAATATCCTCTTGCTTAGTAATTTTGAAATACTGTAACTACCGGATTTTTGCTTTATAATGTTACTGACAGAAATTAGCGCAGCTTCAGTGCATTTTCTCCGTCACCTCACCTGACTCCTGCCACTATATATATAAATGTTTTCTTAGTTTTCTCTGTATTAGGACTGAAGAAGCCACTCGTGGCGAAACGTTTCCTTTAATAAATGTCCTGAACTGTACATAAGTGTCTTTTTCCACACCAATGTACCGGCTGTGCCCCTTTCCTCTCATAGTCACAGAATGTATGTGAGCTTCCTGAGGCGGCCTCCTGCTTCCTGTTACCTATTACATTTCTCTCCCTTGTTTATTCCATTACCCCCCTTTCCTTCCTTTCTTCCTACCTCCTTCTCCCTAACATATTAAGTTGCCTCAGCACGACGCACGACACTCACAACGCCACGACTGGAACAATTCACGAATCTTTGTTGCAACATCTTGTTCCTTTCACAGTGGCCGTGATACACTCGAGAAATATACACATCTCGGTGTATATGAATTTATAGAAATATATATCTAGGGTGTATATAGCCTTATGACCTGTCACAACAGTAATATAATCACTGTTTAGATAATATAAGAGCTGGATATTCATTAACCAGTATTCTCTTTGATAATACTAAGCAGAGTGGATATGCCACCGGTGTATATACGGTTCTCTGGTTATTTAAACCATCAATGAATATTCATACTGACTGTTCTGCTGGGATGGTAGGTGATTGGTGGAGTTTGTAGCCCCTTTCTGTGTGCTAATGACTTATGCAAGGTAGCAGCCTGTAGCCCCTCTCTGTGTGCTACTGACTTATGCAAGGTAGCAGCTTGTAGCCCCTCTCTGTGTGCTACTGACTTATGCAAGGTAGCAGCTTGTAGCCCCTCTCTGTGTGTTACTGACTTATGCAAGGTAGCAGCCTGTAGCCCCTTTCTGTGTGCTACTGATTTATGCAAGGTAGCAGCTTGTAGCCCCTTTCTGTGTGCTACTGAATTATGCAAGGTAGCAGCTTGTAGCCCCTCTGTGTGCTACTGACATAGCCCCTCTCTGTGTGCTACTGACTTATGCAAGGCAGCAACTTGTAGCCCCTCTGTATGCTACTGACGTAGCCCCTCTGTGTGTGGTACTGACGTAGCCCCTCTCTTTGTGCTACTGACTTACGCAAAGTAGCAACTTGTAGCCCCTCTGTGTGCTACTGACGTAGTCCGTCTGTGTGTGCTACTGACGTAGCCTCTCTCTGTGTACTCTAGAGTACTATACACTCGAGAAAGAGTAAACACACGAAGCCACTTAACCTGAAGGTTCGAGGATGCGTTTAGAGGTTATTTTTCCTTACTCCTCCTTGAAACTTCGGTTCCTCGAGGTCAAACTTGACACTCAAGTGATAACCGAGGTTTAAGTAGGACGCGCGCGCACACTCACACACACACACACACACACACACACGCACACACACACACACACACACACACACACACACACACACACACACACACACGCACACACACACACACACACACACACACACACACACACACACACACACACACACACACACACACACGCACACACACACACACACACACACACACACACACACACACACACACACACACACACACACACACGCACACACACACACACACACACACACACACACACACACACACACACACACACACACACACACACACACACACACACACACACACACACACACACACACACACACACACACACACACACGCACACACACACACACACACACACACGCACACACGCACACACACACACACACGCACACACACACACACACACACACACACACACACACACACACACACACACACACACACACACACACACACACACACACACACACACACACACACACACACACACACACACGCACACACGCACACACTGACGACACTGGAGGACAGGAGGGTCAGGGAAGACATGATAACGACATATAAAATACTGCGCGGAATAGACAAGGTGGACAAAGACGGGATGTTCCAGAGATGGGACACAGACACAAGAGGTCACAATTGGAAGTTGAAGACTCAGATGAATCAAAGGGATGTTAGGAAGTATTTCTTCAGTCATAGAGTAGTCAGGCCATGGAATAGCCTAGAAAGGGATGTAGTGGAGGCAGGAACCATACATAGTTTTAAGGCGAGGTATGATAGAGCTCATGGGGCAGGGAGAGTGAGGACCTAGTAGCAATCAGCGAAGAGGCGGGGCCAGGAGCTGTGACTCGACCCCTGCAACCACAAATACGTGAGTACACACACACACACACACACACACACACACACACACACACACACACACACATACACACACACACACACACACACACACACACACATACTCACACACATACACACACATACACCATTATCGCTGACATGCATCACAAACTTATTGGAGTTACATGACAAGGTAACAGAAGTAAGACAGGAGAGAGGGGGATGGGTAGCCTGCCTTTTCTTGGACTGTAAGAAGGCTTTCGATACAATACCACACAAGAGACTGGTTGAAAAGTTAGAGGAACAGGCAGGAACAGTAGGGAAAATAATGCAATGGACCAGGGAAAACCAAATAAGAAGGAAACAACGTGTGTCGGTACGACACGAGGTGTTAGATTGGGTGCATGTGTCGAGTGGGGTTCCACAAGAGGCAGTCCTAGGTCCGGTGCTCTTCCTTGTATATGTGAATGACATGACGGAAGGGATAGAGTCAGAGGTGTCACTGCTTGCAGAAGATTTGAAACTAATGAGGAGAATACAAGAGTACAAGGGAATCTGGGAATTTTTTTGTTATCCTCATCACCTTACTCTTTCGTATGTGCACTTTTAATTTCCTTCTTTTACATACCCTACGAAACTCATCCAACAACATCTGCAACTTCTCTTCAGAATCTCCCAAAAGCACAGTGTCATCAGCAAAATGCAACTGTGACAGCTCCCACTTAGTGCTAGATTCTTTGTCTTTTAATTCCACGTCTCTCGCCAAAACCCGAGCATTAATTTCTCTTACAACCCAGTCTATAAAAATATTGAACAACCATATATATAAAGTTCAATCAAAGACCCCACACATTATCATTTACACCTGGCACCCCAAATTGTGGTAGGTCCTTTACCACAACTACTCTCTCACTTGGTTCAAAGGTTCCTAAACATTCGCTTAACATCTCCCAAAATCTCTCTCTCTCTCTCTCTCTCTTTCTTCTCTACACTCCTCTCTTCTCCAGGTGCATACACACTTATTATAACCCACTTTTTGCATCCGACCCTTATTTTAACCCACATAATCCTTGAATGTTTACATTTATATTTCCTCTTCTCCTTCTGTAACTAATTCTTCAACCTTATTGCTACCCCTTCCTTAGCTCAAACTCTCTCATATACTCCTGACTTAATCCCATTTATTTCTTCCCACTGAAACTCCCTACCTCCTTCAGTTTTGTTTCACTTAGAGCCAGGAAATCCAACTTATTTTCATTCATAACACTGGCAATCATCTCTTTCCTATCGTCTGCTCTACATCCACGTATATTCAAATATTCCAGTTTTATGAGGTTTTCCTTCTCACCTTTAGTACTTTCTACAGAAGGGGTTACTAGCCCCTTGCTCCCGGTATTTTAGTCTCCTACGAAACACATGGCTTACGGAGGAAAGATTTTTTTCCACTTCCCATATTTTTATTATTATTATTATTATTATTATTATTATTATTATTATTATTATTATTATTATTATTATTATTATTATTATTATTATTATTATTAGGTAAAGGTTACTCAGATAGTTTGGATCAAGAGCTCTTCATCATACGTCCATCAAGGCATACGCCCCTCTCTTAAACAGGAAAAATAATCATTCACGCACATTATCATGCTATTATCCACGGATCATTCACGCACATTATCATGCTATTATCCACGGATCATTCACGCACATTATCATGCTATTATCCACGGATCATTCACGCACATTATCATGCTATTATCCACGGATCATTCACGCACATTATCATGCTATTATCCACGGATCATTCACGCACATTATCATGCTATTATCCACGGATCATTCACATGCATTATCATACCATCATTCACAAATAATTCGCTTATCATTCTTCACTCTTCTGTATGATTCTAAAACCTCGTCATTCTCATCATTCTGTTTATATCATTTTTTTCATTTCGTACAGGTGTTTCATTAACACCAAGACCTGTACAGGTGTTTCATTAACACCAAGACCTGTACAGGTGTTTCATTAACACCAAGACCTGTACAGGTGTTTCATTAACACCAAGACCTGTACAGGTGTTTCATTAACACCAAGACCTGTACAGGTGTTTCATTAACACCAAGACCTGTACAGGTGTTTCATTAACACCAAGACCTGTACAGGTGTTTCATTAACACCAAGACCTGTACAGGTGTTTCATTAACACCAAGACCTGTACAGGTGTTTTATTAACACCAAGACCAGTACAGGTGTTTCATTAACACCAAGACCTGTACAGGTGTTTTATTAACACCAAGACCTGTACAGGTGTTTCATTAACACCAAGACCTATACAGGTGTTTCATTAACACCAAGACCTGTACAGGTGTTTCATTAACACCAAGACCTGTACAGGTGTTTCATTAACACCAAGACCTATACAGGTGTTTCATTAACACCAAGACCTATACAGGTGTTTCATTAACACCAAGACCTGTACAGGTGTTTCATTAACACCAAGACCTGTACAGGTGTTTCATTAACACCAAGACCTGTACAGGTGTTTCATTAACACCAAGACCTGTACAGGTGTTCTAGTAACACTAAGACCTGTACAGGTGTTCCTGAAACACCAAGACCTGTACAGGTGTTTTATTAACACCAAGACCTGTACAGGTGTTTCATTAACACCAAGACCTGTACAGGTGTTTCATTAACACCAAGACCTGTACAGGTGTTTCATTAACACCAAGACCTGTACAGGTGTTCTAGTAACACTAAGACCTGTACAGGTGTTCCTGAAACACCAAGACCTGTACAGGTGTTCCTGTAACACCAAGACCTGTACAGGTATTTCATTAACACCAAGACCTGTACAGGTGTTCTAGTAACACCAAGACCTGTACAGTTGTTCCAGTAATACCATCACTTGTAATCTGAACGTCAAAGGAACATCCAAAACTCACCTCTGTATACTCGCGTCGTAAGGTCGATCTTACTGGGAGCAGCCTCAGTTCCTGTTCTCCTCATGTCCTCTTCAGCAGACGTAATATCATCCATAATAATGTACTCTTTCAATATTATTATTTTTTCTATATTCCCACTAGCTATATAATATATATATATATATATATATATATATATATATATATATATATATATATATATATATATATATATATATATATATATATATATATATATATATATATATATATATATATATTTATATTCACGCTTTTCACTATGTTGATTTAGCCACATTTAGCACTGTTTTGATTCAGCCAGGTTTCGCACTGAGGTGGTCTTTATTAAGTCATGACAGAAAGCTACACAGAGCGAAACGTTCTGGTAGACGAAACCTCGTTCTTCACAGACAATCAATGTTTTCACAGGACCAACATAATTTCTCTTAGTTATTCCACAAGAGAATCAAATTCATTCCCCCGATTAACCGGTTTTTTTTTTCAAAGGTGATTATAGCCTCACCTCGCACACACACACACACACACACACACACACACACACACACACACACACACACACACACACACACACACACACACACACACACACAAGCGACTGTTATATATCGTAAGATATTTCTCATTTGCGGGCGATAGGATCGGTAGCAACATCGTAGATAGGCGCGATACCCGCCGTTAGTAAGACTGAATGTGAGAGAGAAGTGTGAGGGGAAGCAGCACTACCTCTCCCGGCCGAGGTTCGACGAGGAGTGAGGTCGTGCAAGCTCCTCTCAACTTCCACTCGCATCCACGAGGCTTGTCGGTGTGTGGGTGGTGTGGGCGTGGGTGTGGGTGGTGTAAATAGTGTAGGTGGTGTGAATGGTGTGGATGGTGTGAGTAGTGTGGGTGGTGTGAGTGCTGCTGGTGTGGGAGGTGTGAGTGTTGTGGATGATGCAAGTGGTGTGGTTGGTATGGGTGGTTGTGAGTGATGTTGGAGATGTGGGTGGTGTGAGTGGTGTGGATGGTGTGAGTGGTGTGGATGGTGTGAGTGGTGTGGGTGGTATGAGTGGTGCGAGTGGTGTTGGTTTTTTGACTAGCGCTGACCAGGAAAGTGGTAAGTACTGAACTTAAGTTAAGGGACTCATACAGGACCCAGGAGGGACAGGAGGTGCCAAAAGTGATTAATAAAATTGAAAGAAATTCAAAATATTTCTTATCATATGCCAAAAACAAGGCAGATACCACATCTAGTTTCGGGCCCCTGCTAAGACAAGATGGGACTTACACAGATGACAACAAAGAAATGAGTGAGATACTGAATTCCAATATGACTGTGTTTAGCGAGCCACTAATCAGTCTACAGATCGACAATCCAAATTATTTTTTCATGAATGAGCCTCAAAACTCTAGCAGTGTATCCCAGATTTCCGACATTACCCTAACTCTGATAGACTTTGAGGAAGCCATTGACAACATGCCTATGCACTCAGGCCCAGACTCGTGGAACTCTGTATTCATTAAAAACTGCAAGAAACCTCTCTCACATGCCCTAAGTATACTATGGAGAAGGAGCTTAGACATGGGTGAACTTCCAGCCACTAAAAACAACTAATGTAGCCCCACTCCATAAAGGTGGCAGCAAAGCATTAGCTAAGAACTATAGACCAATAGCTCTAACGTCATACACCATAAAAATCTTTGAAAGAGTGCGAAGAAGCATGTTTGCAAACCACTTGGATTCCCAAAATCTGCACAATCCAGGGCAACATGGGTTCAGAGCAGGTCGCTCCTGCCTCTCGCAACTAACTACTGGATCACTATGATATGGTCTTGGATGCACTGGGAGAAAAACAGGATGCAGATATAATATATACAGACTTTGCAAAAGCTTTTGACAAGTGCGACCATATCGTAATAGCGCACAAAATATATTTTAAAGGAATAACTGGCAAAGTGAGGAGATGGATCTTTAACTTTCTAACCAGCTGAACACAAAGAGTAATTGTCAACAGAATTAATTCGGAAGCTGCCATAGTGAAAAGCTCTGTTCCGCAAGGCACAGTACTAACCCCCTTCCTCTTCCTCATCCTAATATCAGACATAGACAGAGATGTAACCCACAGCACCGTGTCATCCTTTGCGGATGATACTAGGATCTGCATGAGGCTGTCATCTGCTGAGGACGCGGTTAACCTCCAAGAAGATATAAACAAAGTTTTCCAGTGGGCAACGGTAAACAATATGATGTTCCATGAGGACAAATTCCAATTACTCCGTTATGGAAAACTGGAGGAGATAATAACTAGAACAGAGTATACTACTGACTCCGGCCATACAATAGAGCGGAAAAAAATGTAAGGGACCTGGGAGTGGTAATGTCTGAGGATCTCACTTTCAAGGATCACAACAGTGCCACGATCACAACTGCAAAGAAAATAATAGGATGGATAATGAGAACATTCAAAACAAGAGATGCCAAACCAATGATGATCCTCTTTATATCACTTGTTCTCTCTAGGCTGGAATATTGCTGTATATTAACATCTCCGTTCAAAGCAGGTGAAACTGCAGATCTAGAGACTGTACAGAGATCCTTTACTGCACATATAAGTTCAGTCAAACACCTTAACTACTGGGAACACTTGGAAGCACTTGACTTGTACTCGCTGGAACGCAGGCGAGAGAAAGATAACATAATCTACACGTGGAAAATCCTGTAGGGAATGGTCCCTAATCTGCACACAGAAATCACTCCCTACAATAGTAAAGACTGGGTAGGCGGTGCAAAATACCCCCAGTGAAAAGTAGGGGCGCCATTGATACGCTAAAAGAAAACACCGTAAGTGTCCGGGGCTCAAGACTGTTCAACAGCCTTCCACCATGCATAAGGGGAATTACCAATAAGCCCCTGGCTGCCTTCAAGAGGGAGCTGAACAGATACTTAAAGTCGGTGCCGGATCAGCCGGACTGTGGTTCGTACTTTGGACTATGTGCGGGCAGCAGTAACAGCCTGATTGATCAGGTTCTGATCCACCGAAAGGCCTGGTCGTGGACCGGGCCGCGGGGGCGTTGATCCCTGGAATACTCTCCAGGTAGACTCCAGGTAGTGTGGTAGGTGTGGATGATGTGAGTGGTGTTGATTGTGCGAGTGGTGTGGGTGGTGTGAGTGGTGTTGGTGGTGTGGGTGGTGTGGATGGTGTGAGTGATGTGAGTGGTGTGAGTGGTGTGGGTGGTGTGAGTGGTGTGGATGGTGTTGGTGGTGTGGGTGGTGTGAATGGTGTGAGTGGTGTGAGTGGTGTGAGTGGTGTGGGTGGTGTGAGTGGTATGAGTGTAACAGCTGTTAGGAGACATATGCGGGATGAGTCGAACAACACACACACACACACACACACACACACACACACACACACACACACACACACACACACATAGCAGAGTATACACACACATACACACACACACACATAACACAGAGTATACACACACACATACACACACCACACACACATAACAGAGAGTATATACACACACACACACACACACACACACATAACACAGAGTATACACACACACCACACACACATAACACAGAGTATACACACACACACACACACACACACACACACACACACACACACACACACACACACACACACACACACACACACATAACACAGAGTATACACACACACACACACATAACAGAGAGTATACACACACACACACACACACACACACATAACACAGAGTATACACACACACACACACACCACACACACATAACAGAGAGTATACACACATACACACACACACACACATAACACAGAGTATACACACACACACACATAACACAGAGTATACACACACACACACATAACAGAGAGTATACACACACACACACACACACATAACACAGAGTATACACACACACACACACACACACACACACACACACACATAACAGAGTATACACACACACACACACACACACACACACACACACACACACACACACATAACAGAGAGTATATATATACACACACACACACACACACACACACACACGCATAACAGAGATTATACACACACACACACACACACACACACACACACACACACACACACATAACACAGAGTATACACACACACACACACACACACACACACACACACACACACACCACACACACATAACAGAGAGTATACACACACACACACACACACACCACACACACATAACAGAGAGTATACACACACACACACCACACACACATAACAGAGAGTATACACACACACACACACACACACACACACACACACACACACACACACACAACACAGAGTATACACACACACACACACACATAACACAGAGTATACACACACACACACACACACACACACACATAACAGAGAGTATATACACACACACACACATAACACAGAGTCTACACACACACACACACACACACACACACACACACACACACACACACACACACACACACATAGAACTATAGAATCCCACAGTATGCCACCAGGTCTCCCACCCTCACAGGCCCCCCCGAACCACAGTGTTGGAAAGGAAACTGAAGGTATGGTACACAAACGCTGATGGAATAACAAATAAGTGGGAGGAGTGGCATGAAAGAGTCAAAGAAGCATCACCGGACATCATAGCTCTCACAGAAACCAAGCTTACAGGTATGATAACAGATGCCATCTTTCCAACGGGATACCAAATCCTGAGGAAAGACAGAGGGAACAGGGGGGGGTGGAGGAGTGGCGTTGCTGATCAAAAATCGCTGGAATTTTGATGAGCTGGAGAGAGGAGACAGCGGAGAAGAAAGTGATTACATAGCGGGAACACTTCACTCTGGAGGTCCCAAGGTGGTAATAGCAGTGATGTATAACACACCACAGAACAGCAGGAGGCCAAGGCAAGAGTACGACGAGAGCAATAGAGCGATGGTTGACACACTGGCTAGAGTGGCCAGAAGAGCTCATGCATGCAGGGCAAAGCTCCTGATCACGGGTGACTTTAACCACAAGGAGATCGATTGGGAGAACTTGGACCCACATGGGGGCCAAGATACATGGAGGGCTATGATGATGGAGGTGGTACTGGAAAACTTCATGTGCCAACACGTAAGGGACACTACAAGAGAGAGAGGAGAGGATGAACCAGCAAGGCTGGACTTAGTATTCACCTTCAGTAGTGCAGATATCGAGGACATCACATATGAAAGACCCCTTGGGGCCAGTGACCATGTGGTTTTAAGCTTCGAATACACAGTAGAGCTACAAGTGGAGGGAGAAACAGGAAGGCCAGGACGAATGAAGCCAAACTACACGAAAGGGGACTACACAGGAATGAGGAACTACCTGAACGGGGTTCAGTGGGACAGAGAACTGGCAGGGAAGCCAGTTAATGAGATGGTGGAATATGTAGCAACAAAATGCAAGGAGGCTGAGGAGAGGTTTGTACCCAAGGGTAACAGGAAAAATGAAAAAGCCAGGATGAGCCCATGGTTTACCCAAAGGTGCAGGGAGGCAAAAACCAAGTGTGCTAGGGAATGGAAGAAATGTAGAAGGCAAAGGACCCAGGAGAATAAGGAGAACAGTCGTAGAGCCAGAAACGAATATGCACAGATAAGAAGGGAGGCCCAAAGACAATATGAAAATGACATAGCAGCGAAAGCCAAATCTGACCCGAAACTGTTGTACAGCCACATCAGGAGGAAAACAACAGTCAAGGACCAGGTAATCAGGCTAATGAAGGAAGGAGGAGAGACAACAAGAAATGACCGTGAAGTATGTGAAGAACTCAACAAGAGATTCAAAGAAGTGTTCACAGAGGAGACAGAAGGGACTCCAGAAAGACGGAGAGGTGGAGCACACCACCAAGTGCTGGACACAGTGCACACAACCGAGGAAGAAGTGAAGAGGCTTCTGAGTGAGCTAGATACCTCAAAGGCAATGGGGCCAGATAACATCTCCCCATGGGTATTGAGAGAGGGAGCAGAGGCGCTATGTGTACCCCTAACAACAATATTCAATACATCTATCGATACAGGGAGATTGCCTGAGGCATGGAAGACAGCAAATGTAGTCCCAATCTTTAAAAAAGGAGACAGACATGAAGCATTAAACTACAGACCAGTGTCACTGACATGTATAGTATGCAAAATCATGGAGAAGATTATCAGGAGAAGAGTGGTGGAACACCTAGAAAGGAACGATCTCATCAACAGCAGCCAACATGGTTTCAGGGACGGGAAATCCTGTGTCACAAACCTACTGGAGTTCTATGACATGGTGACAGCAGTAAGACAAGAGAGAGAGGGGTGGGTGGATTCCATTTTCTTGGACTGCAAGAAGGCGTTTGACACAGTTTCACACAAGAGATTGGTGCAAAAACTGGAGGACCAAGCAGGGATAACAGGGAAGGCACTACAATGGATCAGGGAATACTTGTCAGGAAGACAGCAGCGAGTCATGGTACGTGGCGAGGTGTCAGAGTGGGCACCTGTGACCAGCGGGGTCCCGCAGGGGTCAGTCCTAGGACCAGTGCTGTTTCTGGTATTTGTGAACGACATGACGGAAGGAATAGACTCTGAGGTGTCCCTGTTTGCAGATGACGTGAAGTTGATGAGAAGAATTCACTCGATCGAAGACCAGGCAGAACTACAAAGGGATCTGGACAGGCTGCAGACCTGGTCCAGCAATTGGCTCCTGGAGTTCAATCCCACCAAGTACAAAGTCATGAAGATTGGGGAAGGGCAAAGAAGACCGCAGACGGAGTACAGTCTAGGGGGTCAGAGACTACAAACCTCACTCAAGGAAAAAGATCTTGGGGTGAGTATAACACCAGGCACATCTCCTGAAGCGCACATCAACCAAATAACTGCTGCAGCATATGGGCGCCTAGCAAACCTCAGAACAGCATTCCGACATCTTAATAAGGAATCATTCAGGACCCTGTACACCGTGTACGTTAGGCCCATATTGGAGTATGCGGCACCAGTTTGGAACCCACACCTAGCCAAGCACGTGAAGAAACTAGAGAAAGTGCAAAGGTTTGCAACAAGACTAGTCCCAGAGCTAAGAGGTATGTCCTACGAGGAGAGGTTAAGGGAAATCAACCTGACGACACTGGAGGACAGGAGAGATAGGGGGGACATGATAACGACATACAAAATAATGAGAGGAATTGACAAGGTGGACAAAGACAGGATGTTCCAGAGATTGAACACAATAACAAGGGGACACAGTTGGAAGCTGAAGACACACACGAATCACAGAGATGTTAGGAAGTATTTCTTCAGCCACAGAGTAGTCAGT